>NC_087176.1:6100000-6130000 GCF_035594125.1 Scylla paramamosain
AGAATTCTTGATCAATGAGTTAATCAATACGGTGACTGGTTTGGTGCAGGCGCCTGTGATGTCCGCTAATCTCATATCTCTTGGTTCTATATTCCTGTCCAAATGGGTTGACATTTATAAATATTGGTCGTTATAAAGATTTACACTTGCTTAAAACTGAATTATCCATCGTAAATCTTATAAGTCTTAAATCTTATAACTCATTTTTTTTTCTGAGTAAAGCGTAGAAAATAAGAAAAAAAATCACTTTTACTTGATTCCAAATTTCTTTCACATTGAGGTAACAGTCACAAACATTCAGCATTACAGTTATTCCCGCTGCCTTGAACACGAATTAAGCATCGTTCACTCATCCTAATATCCGTACTTTCTCCGGATGCAGCATAAACATGAGGGAAAAAGAGCGTAATATTACATGGTTCCATATTCCGGTTGCAGTGGGTTGACAGTCACAAATACTCATGAACAGTGAACATTGTAATCGTCTTCACCCACAGCCCATTGTTCTCTCAGTCAAGCGTAACAAAATAACGGAAGAAAACGTAGTATTACTTATTTTAACCTCATCTTTCACTTGCTCTCACTCTCTGACACTACACCTCTTACTGACCTTGAGAGAGAGAGAGAGAGAGAGAGAGAGAGAGAGAGAGAGAGAGAGAGAGAGAGAGAGAGAGAGAGAGAGAGAGAGAGAGAGAGAGAGAGAGAGAGAGAGAGAGAGAGAGAGAGAGAGAGAGAGAGAGAGAGAGAGAGAGAGAGAGAGAGAGAGAGAGAGAGAGAGAGAGAGAGAGAGCGCAACTCATTATGAACGCTCTCTCAATTTCCAATAAAAAGTTTAATATGAAACGTTTAAAAATGTAAAAAAAAAAAAAATGAAATAGTAAGTCTTAAAATTTATACAAAAAAAATATATATATTGAGGAAGAAAATATCAAAACTTGCCAGATAGATCAGGAAATATAATAATAATAATGATAATAATAATAATAATAATAATAATAATAATAATAATAATAATAATGATAATAATAATAATAATAATAATAATAATAAATAGAAAAAAAACTAAAATAAAAGAAAGAAAACATGCAAGGAAACTCGGTCAGAAAAAAACAATATGTTATCGAGGAATAGAAAGAGGAGGAGGAGGAGGAATACAAAGGAATACAAAGGAAAGCCAAACAGCAACAGACCTTTTGGTCCTTGCAAGGCTGTTTGGTAACTACTTCTAACTAGCTACAGGGAAGAGAGACAAGACAGCATAGCAGAAGGCTCCTCCCCACCCACCACTCCCTCCAGCTTGCGCTGGCATGGAAATAGTTGGGAAAAGTACCATGCAGTATGGAAAAACTGGCATGGAAATTTTCATAGGAAAGGATGAAAGGAAGTTCTACTATTCACCATACGGTGAACTCTATACGCCTAATCATATTATATAAGTTAATAGATAGTGAACTCTATACGTCATGAAAATTATATCATAAAATAGTGAGGAGGAGGAAGAGGAGGAAAAGAAATTACAATAGTAGGAAACAGAAGATGGTGTGACAAAGTTATGAGAGGAAAAGGAAGAAGAAGAAAAAGAAGAAGAAGAAGAAGTAACAACAAGTAGAAACAGTAACTGCACAGAACAATAAATGGCGTAATAACCCTGTCTACTCTAAAATGAGGAGGAGGAGGACGAGCAAGAAGAAGAAGAGTAGTAGTAGTAGTAGAAGAAGAAGAAGAAGAAGAAGAAGAAGAAGAAGAAGAAGAAGAAGAAGAAGAAGAAGAAGAAGAAGAGTATGGCACCACAGTAGCAGAAACAGTAGCTTTACACAACAATAGACAGCGTGATAAAACCGTGAACGCCTTCTGCCTCCCTCTGAACACACTTAATGAGATGCTAATGGCTGGAGGAGGAGGCGGGGGGGAAGGGGAGAGAGGGGGAGGAGGATAAGATGGAAATAAGGGAAGGAAGGAGATTGGGGGGGGGCAATAACACGGAAGAGAGAATGGGAGAGAAAGGGAGAGAAAGGAAGCCGTGAAAGGGGAGTAAAAATATCCTCTCTCTCTCTCTCTCTCTCTCTCTCTCTCTCTCTCTCTCTCTCTCTCTCTCTCTCTCTCTCTCTCTCTCTCTCTCTCTCTCTCTCTCTCTCTCTCTCTCTCTCTCTCTTGATCACCGCCAGTCACGGAGCCGGAAAGGAGGGAATGTGATGTGATGATAGGGAGGAGGAGGAGGAGGACGAGGAGGAGGAGAAGGAGGAGGATCTCGGAAGAGGGGAAGAGAGAGGACGCGTGTGAGAGTGAATAAGGAAGGAGGAGGAAGAGAAGCAGACCGGATGGAAGGAGGAAACAGAAAGAGGAGGAGGAGAATTAGGAGAAATAAGATGAGAGGAAGAAAGGAGGAGGAGGAGGAGGAGGAGGAGGAGGAGGAGGAGGAGGAGGAGGAGGAGGAGGAGGAGGAGGAAGGATAATAGTAGAAGAGATGGAGATGAAGGAAGGAGGAAGAGGAAGAGAAAGAGGAGGAGGAGGAAACGATAACAGTGGAAGAGGATGGAGATGGAGAAGGAAGGAGAAAAGATAAATGAAGAGGAAAAATAGGTGAAAAAGTACTCCATAAGTGAAGGTGGAAGAAGAATGACGAAGAGGAAAAGGAAATGATGCTTGGGAAGAGGAGGAGGAAGAGGAGGAGGAGGAGGATACCCTTCTAAAGAGGATATGAGTGAGGGGAGGGGATGGGAAGGTAATTTATGTGAGGAGGAGGAGGAGGAGGAGGAGGAGGAGGAGGAGGAGGAGAAGGAGGAGGAGGAGGAGGAGCGACGAATATGGATATAGAGACGGAAGGGAAGAGTTACAGGAGATGAGAATGTAACTAATGAACTGGAGGAAGAAGAGCAGGAGGAGGAGGAGGAGAAGGAGGAGGAAGAGGAGGAGGAGGAGGAGGATATACTGCGGCACGTTATTTGAAGAGGAAGGATGGAGGGATTTCTTTTTCATTCAAGGGGCAAAGAAGATGGAGAGAAGAGGAAACAAAGGTGAGGAGAGAGGAGGGAGAAAAAGAAGACCAGTGAATGATTAGAGAGAGAGAGAGAGAGAGAGAGAGAGAGAGAGAGAGAGAGAGAGAGAGAGAGAGAGAGAGAGAGAGAGAGAGAGAGGTATTAGAGAAAGATAAGAAATTCTATTCAACTTTATGAGACACACTTACTCATTTCTCTTCGTCTCCCTCTCCCTCTCTCTCTGTCATATATTTGTTCTTTCTCTCCCCTAGTGACTGTTTTTATAATAGCTGCCCCTTTCTCTCATCGCTTGCATAGAAAACGGAGTCACTTCCTCCTCACACTCGATTAACTTCTAATTATTATTATTTATTGTGACTTTTAGTGTTGTTATTAATGTTAGTGTGTTGTGTCTTTTCGTTACATCATTCCCTTCCTTTTTTTCTTTCTCATTGATTAATTACATTTTTTCTGTCTTTCTATTATCTTTTTTTTCTCATGGATTTATTATGTCTCTCTGTCTATTTCTTCTCCTGTCCTTTCAGTGTTATATTTTATATTTATGTGTTAATTCAGCATTTTCCTGTTTATTCTTATTCCTTTTCTCTTAATTTCAGTTTTATTAATTTTTCCTTGTTATGTCTGCTTTTCCTGCTTCCTCCTTTAATTTTATCATTTCAGTGTTTCACTTTGTTTTTTCTTGTTTCTTTTATCTTCTTATCTCCTCTTTTCAGTGTCTTGCTTTGTTTTCAGTATTAATTAATATTTCCTATCACTTCTCCTTACTTCCTCCTCCTCCTATGTAGAACGCAAGCTTTCTCCTGATTCGTGGCTTGTAGATATAAAAAACACGAATAGGGAGTAGACAGACCGTGATCTTTGTATAGCAAGATACATTACCCTCCTTTTCTTACCTTGAGCTTCTACGGCGAGGCGAGGGGCCCCAGTTTTTCCGATGGGCTGGAGATTTCACACGTCAGTCAACCAGGGAGGATAGGAAGGATAGGTGTGCTGTACGGAAGGGCTAGAGAGATGGATGGATGGATTGGTATGTAGGCAGGTAGATAAATAGATTTCACTTGCCAGTCAACCAAGGAAGAAAAGAAGGTAAGGCGTGTTGTACAGAAGGGCCAGATAGACAGATGGATGGGTGTATAGATAGATGGATAGGTAGTGGGTAGATAAATAGAGGAAAGGACAAGTAAAGAAGAGAGATATAGAGAAAGGAGAACGAATGGGTAGATAAAGAAGACACAGAAAGGAGAGGGAAAGAGGTGAAAAGCAGACAAAGGAAGTGGAGGAAGAGAAGGAAAGGAAGAAATAGAAAAGGGAGAGAGAGAGAGAGAGAGAGAGAGAGAGAGAGAGAGAGAGAGAGAGAGAGAGAGAGAGAGAGAGAGAGAGAGAGAGAGAGAGAGAGAGAGAGAGAGAGAGAGAGAGAGAGAGAGAGAGAGTTTGTGGTGTATATTTTCTTTATGTAAGAGCGTCTCTGGGTAAGGGTAAAAAAAGGCTGAAAATAGGCCTACTGAAGATGCCAGACGCCAAAGAGTAGAGCCAAATAGATTATCCAAAATTATAAAAGAAGTCTTGACACCCTCTTGAAACTATTGATGGTGCTTTGGAATGCACTAACATCACTCGTGTGTAGTATTTGTCTTCGTGAAATCTCCCTCTTGATTTAGTTAATGACACTTTTAAATGAGGAAAAGTCTTGAGGCCGTCTTGAAGCAGTAAAGACACTTATAAATGAGGAAAAAGTCTTGAAACCCTCTCGAAACAGTTAAGGACACATGAATTAGGAAAACAGTCTTGAAACCCTCTTGAAACAGTTAAAAACACTTATGAGGAAAACAGTCTTGAAACCTTCTTGAAACAGTTAAAATCACTTAAAAATGAGGAAAACAGTCTTGAAACCCTCTTGAAACAGTTAAAAACATTTGTAAAAAACACTTACAGATGAGGAAGAGAGTCTTGAAACCTTGAAACAATTAAAAACACTAATAAATAAGGAAAACAGTCTTGGAACTCTCTTGAAACAGTTGATGACACTTTGGAATGCACTAATATCAATGAAGCACACTCACATATAGTATTTGTCCCAGTTCGCTGATGTGTGAGTCAAGGACACCGATATTTTCACGCCGATTGTTTCACCGGAGACTGTTCTCTTTGTCACCAACTGTCCAGGTAATTCATCCGCCTGGGGACAATAGGACAATAACACTGCGACTCACTGACTGACACTCTCTCTCTCTCTCTCTCTCTCTCTCTCTCTCTCTCTCTCTCTCTCTCTCTCTCTCTCTCTCTCTCTCTCTCTCTCTCTCTCTCTCTCTCTCTAATTAATCTACTTCCCCCTCTCGAAAGATACAGGAAATCAAGTGATGTATTTTTTGTTTTGGTAGGAAGTCAGTTGATAGCACGTTTTGGAACAGAATGGGAATATGCAGACCACTCAGTGAATTAGAACATTAGTCAGTACGAGTAGCAGTGTTAGCGTGTGCCTGTGTCCTCAAGGTGGCAGACTTATCACGAGAGTTTGTGAAAGAGTGTACTAACTTAAAGAAAACGATTAGTTCAGTTATTAAGTCCTTTTCTGCTTCCTGGAGTGAATTAGAGTGAAAAATAAGAACTGCTGTTTAGAAAAAAGAGTGAAAAGACTAAATTTTGTAAGGCTGAAGACGAAATGAGATGAAAAAAATATAGGTAAAAGATTTGAAGAAACTATGCGATTTAACAATGAATAAGGAAATGAAGGAGAATGAAAAAAAAATGATAACCATAACTCACAAGCGAAAACACCTTAAAAATGAAATAGACTCAAAATAATGACCTGGAAAGAGAAGAAGGGTTAGTAGAAGAGAAGAGTAGTAAAGGAAAATTGGGATGGGAGAGAGGAGGAGGTTTTCACGTTGGAGATGATGATGGGTGGATAGAGGAGGCACGAAGGAGACTGTGAGTGATAGGAGGCGGTGGAAGAGGAGATGGGAACAGTAAAATGTGCCTCGGGGATGAGAAATGTTTTAGATTCTAGCTGATATATTGTTATGGAGGGCGATAATGGGGATAATGCAGGTATGGGAAGGTGAGGGGAGAGGTGAAGGGGTGAGAAATGGTGTGTAAGAGGGGGTGAGAGGGGAGCCAGAGTAAAATCCAGTCAGTTCGATTAGATTTATGATTTATCTCGTCCTCTCTTTCTTTCACTCGTTTGATTTCAATACTCCCCCGAGAGAGAGAGAGAGAGAGAGAGAGAGAGAGAGAGAGAGAGAGAGAGAGAGAGAGAGAGAGAGAGAGAGAGAGAGAGAGAGAGAGATCACTCAGTACTGATTAAAGCTTTTCCTCTCCACTTTTCCCTCCCTCACTCCCTCCCCTCTCTCTGTCTCTCTCTCCCCCTCTCACAATCTCGTTTCCTCCTCCTCTTCATCCTCTTCCTTTCTATTTCATCCTATTCTCCTTACCTCGTTTCTAGTTATCAATCACTCCTCGTCCCCCTCACCCCCACTCTTCCTCCTCCTCTTCCTCTTCCTCTTCAAGTGCAATGAGAAGAAGTGAAAGTTAAATTTATTCGGATGAGGAGGAGACGAAGAGAAAGTGAGACAAGAGAAAATGGATAAAAGACAGACGAAAAGAAAAGAGGGAAAAGAAGAAGAAGTGATTAATCTACGTCGAACTGTCAGTGGATATTGGCAACACTGGCGGTAATATTTCCAAAGTATTACGTCGTTTTATTTGCAAATGACTCCCGGTGATGACTGACACGCAGACAAACACACACACGCGGACGTACACTCACATGATCACACGCACACACGCTCCAGGCATTTCCTTTCCTCATAGTTCTCTCTCTCTCTCTCTCTCTCTCTCTCTCTCTCTCTCTCTCTCTCTCTCTCTCTCTCTCTCTCTCTCTCTCTCTCTCTAAGCTTCACTCGCGGCCACTTCTCGTAATTAATTAGTGGAAACTGTGACCGAATGACCTTTATTCTTCCTCGATCTAAAACATTACCTGCTTTAGTTCACAGCCACTCCTCCAGCTCGCCTCGGCCATAACACAACGCAACCGGACCTTAATTTACCTGTCGACCTAATTGTGGGCAAAAAATAACGGTTTTACTTACAATATCCTAATTTTAATTTTCATAAGCTTGATAAAAATATTCAGTGCATGCTTGTAGTTTTGGAAAGGCAACACTGATGGTAAAGTGAGGTAGGACTCCACTTTATTAACCGACCTATTTGTTGCAGAAATTAACGCTTTAACACTTTCACTGTAAGGCAAAATTTCTTTAATGCCTGTTTTTTTTTCTGTGTGTGTGTGTGTGTGTGTGTGTGTGTGTGTGTGTGTGTGTGTGTGTGTGTGTGTGTGTGTGTGTGTTAGGCTCTCGTCAATGTTTTTGTAGCTTAGAGACAAAATCACCTTCTGTTTTCCCTCTTTTCTCTCCTGTGTCTCCATGCAAGCAGTTTTTACAGTGCTAGGAAGGTTAAGGAAGGACAACCATACGAGCATTCACACTTCTAATGAGCTTTTATCGTTGGTAGTACAAATATTGCTCCAAAGAAGATACTGGGAGACTAGTGAAGAATAGATTTAGTAGTCATTCCTCAGCAAGCGTTCCATTCACCACCAGCTGCAGTGTGCCACAATATCCTTACCCTGCATTAATATAAGTGTTTAGTGCAAGCTGGTGGTTTTAGAAAGCTTAAACTAACACTGAGAAAGAGGGAGTAGTTGAAAGTTTATGTATCTATACCTGTTAATTTTGTGTAAAGTTAAATAGAGTTAGTCATTTTAATATGTGTCGTGTTATAGAGTTCGTAATCAGGTTGTTAGTGGCGGGTCAATAGGGAGCTTCAGAACGTGAGGTAGATGTATGGGCGGGGATGACAGGTGGATATAGGCCGGCATGATTTATACCGAGTGCCGCGTGTAGGCCTGATGACTTCTTGTAGCTTCCTTTGTGTTCTTATATTCTTCAAACAGTTCAAGGCCACACACAATATCTACACCATCAAGGACACTCATCATCACATCACATACACTATCAACACTCAAACAATGTACACCAAATCAACACTACGCTGTACTCGTATATCCCTTTGATGCTTCCAGCCCATAGTCACACACCACACATCACCACACTCCATTACTACACACACACACACACACACACACAAACACACTACAAATACTACCACACCACACCACACCACACCACACTACACCACACGACAAACCCACTATAAAGTAAATTACTGGTTTAAAAAGCACTCACCTTGTTTAGACTTTTATAATGAAAGCCCTGCCTGCGTCACCTCGCCTCGTTCCTGCCTCTGCCTCCTTGCATTAGAGACTTTCAATTTTAATTCAGAAAATGTGTTTACTCCCAAAGAGGTTTACCCATTACTCGCAATATTAAAAAAAAAAAATAAATAAAATGAACCGTTTTCGTGCAAGTAGGAACCGGTGACAAATTTTTTCTTTTTTTCTTTTTTCCTTTTTTGCCTTTGATGAAAAAGTTGCAAGTGTACGTTTTCTGTTGCAAGTCATGTAGGGAGAACTCTTTCATTTTGAGTATTTTATGTGTGCGTGTGTGTTAGGAGAGGAGGGAGGGGTATGTGTGTATGCGTGTTTGGTGGGAGGGGTGGGGGGTAAGTGTGTGTGTGTGTGTGTGTGTGTGTGTGTGTGTGTGTGTGTGTGTGTGTGTGTGTGTGTGTGTGTGTGTGTGTGTGTGTGTGTGTGTGTGTGTGTGTGAGAGAGAGAGAGAGAGAGAGAGAGAGAGAGAGAGAGAGAGAGAGAGAGAGAGAGAGAGAGAGAGAGAGAGAGAGAGAGAGAGAGAGAGAGAGAGAGAGAGAGAGAGACTTATGCCTGTTTGATGTGTGTGTTGTTTTTTTCTTGCTTTTTTTTATTTTCATTGCAGTTACTGGTGCGTTTTTTACTTAGCCTGATTGTTGAGTGTAATTATGTAAATGTATCTTTTTAATCTGCATGAGAAAGACTCGCCGTGGCGGATCCTGGCCTTGTTTCGCTATCACATTATCACATTATCTTTATCACATCACCTAATTGGAATGTAGTTCATCTTTGTATTACCTCCTTACTCTCCTTTTATTTATTTATTTTTGTGTGTGTCTCTTTTCCTCTTCAATTTAGTGGTTATGTATTTTTGTGTGAATTTCTACATCGTGACGTTTTCTTTACCGTGACGTATGATTGTAATGTATTTCGTTTCTGTATTATCTCGTTTTGCTGTTTTTTTCTTTTTTTGTTGTTGTTTTGTCTGTTTTTTCGATTCAGTTATTATGTATGTTGGTGTGAGTTTCTATGTTTATGCTTTTCATCGTATTATGCAATTTGTTAGAGTTTATCTTTGAATTACTTTTTCTCTTTTTTTCCTTGTGTATTTCTCTTTTTCACTTTAAGTATTATGTTTGTGTAAATTTCTATATTTAACTTTCTTTTTTTTTCTTTATCATATCATCCAATCTGAATGTTGTTTACCTTTGCATTGCCTTTTTGCTCGTTTTCAATATTCTTTATCCTTTTCAGTTTAGTTACGTATTTGTAAGTTTCTACATTTAAGTATCTTTTTTTAGTAATCTAATTTGTGCTGAGTTTATCCTTGCATTGCTTTTTTTTTTAGTTTGCTTTTTCAATTTAGTAACGTATTTTTTATTTTTTTTATTTTTATTTTTTATTTTTTTTATATCTTCTAATTTTAGTGTAGTTTATCTTTGTATTAACTTTTTTTTTTGGTGTGTTTGTGTGTGTGTGTGTGTGTGTGTGTGTGTGTGTGTGTGTGTGTGTGTGTGTGTGTGTGTGTGTGTGTGTGTGTGTGTGTGTGTGTGTGTGTGTGTGTGTGTGTGTGTGTGTGTGTGTGTTTGCCTTTTTCATTTTATTGTGTACTTCGTGTGTTTCTATATTTTTTTTTATCATAATAGTTTATCTTTGCATTGTTTTTATTTATTTATTTATTTATTTATTTATTTTTTTTGCTGTTCTTGCTGGTGCCTTTGTCCTATTCAACTTCTTTGTCCCTTTGTGTTTTTTTTTCTAAACGAGGATGATGTAAAAAAGAAAAGACTGAGAACATTATCTTTTTTGCCAAGCCCACTTTTTATTCAATTTCTCTTGCGTTTTCAATTTCATTATAATGTTTCTTTTTCGTGAAAGCTTCTGTATTTATTTCATTTTTTCCTCATAAATGAAAATTATTAAAAAGAACAAAAGAAATGAAAAGAACATCTGGCTCTGTCTTTCTGTGTATGTTTTGTTTTTTTTGTCTTTAATTTTCATCACAATATTCATCCGTGAGTTTCTGTATTCAGCATTTTTCCATTCTAGGATAGCTGGAGAGAGGGAAGGATTATGGAGAGACGGAGGAAGGAGAGGAGAGGAATACAATGACAGAGAATTGTTCGTATCAAAAGAAAAAAAAAATAAATAAAAGGTAAAAAAGTGATCCGATAAAAGAGGAGAGAGAGGAGCAGAAAAGGAGATTAGGAGAAGAATAATAGTTGAGTGAGGGAAGGAGGAGGTGAAGGAAGGAAAGAAGAGAAGAATAGGAGTAAAAGAACGGTGAATTAGAAGAAAGAACAAGAAAAAAAAAGAGACGGGGGAAGTAGGAAGGAGATTAGAAGAGGAAGAATAGTTAACGGATGGGCGGAGAGAGGAAAGAAGGGAGGGAGAAATGGAGGAAAGAAGGAAAGGAGAGAGAAAAAATGGAGAACTGGAAAGGACGAGATGGGAAAAGAAGCAAAATAAAAATAAAAATTGGAGAGAGAGAGAGAGAGAGAGAGAGAGAGAGAGAGAGAGAGAGAGAGAGAGAGAGAGAGAGAGAGAGAGAGAGAAAGAAGATTACGAGAATAGTTGAGGGAGGGAGGGAGGGAGAGAAGGGAGGGCTGGAGGGAGAAAAGAAGGGAGGGAGGGAGGGAGAGAGGGAGGGAGGGAGGAAGGTAAGTAAAGCGTCTGCACATGGAAAGCCTTTTATTATAATATAGAAACATTTATAGCAAAATAGTTTATCTTCTTCCCGATGCGGACACATGCCAGCTGCCCGACACACACACACACACACACACACACACACACACACACACACACACACACACACACACACACACACACACACACACACACACACACACACACACACACACACACACACACACACACTTACATGAGCCGTGTACGTATGATTCATGCTCTTTAGTACACATGAGATTAATCTACATGTACGTTTCATATCTGTGTACGTCTTAGAGATGCATGTACGAGTTTTACATGTGTGTGCACGTGTGTGTGTATACTGAAGCACACATGTGAAATTCGTGTGCAACCTGTACATGTTAACTAGCAGCCATGTAGGGTTTATTCATGTGTACTTTTTTCATGTATACTTAGGTTCATGTACGTCAGTCATGTAAGATTAACACACACACACACACACACACACACACACACACACACACACACACACACACACACACACACACACACACACACACACCATGTACACATAACAACCACGTACACACTGAGACACTACATGTGCGGCCCGACCCTCGCATGTATGTACAGAACAGAGGCGTGTGTACGTATGATAACCGTTATGTACACCATGTACACGTGAGTCACACACAGTCGCTGAGGTACGACGCCAGCAGCTGAGGGCACGTGCGGGAGCTGTCACCTTCACTGTCACCTTGAGGCAGACACCTTCACCTTCACCTTTGCAATCATTTGAAGCTATTTACCTTAGAAGTGTCACTTGGGAGATTCATAATAGTTGTCATCTTGAAATTCTCCTTCAGTCACCTTAGCACAGTCACCTTATCCAATTATCACCTTAAAGCTGTTACATTGGAGCCTCATAACAGTTGTCACCTTGAAAAATTCCTTCACACAGTCACCTGATCAAGATGTCACCTTAAAACTCTCATCTTAATTATTACCTTACTTCTTCAGAAACAGTTGTCACCTTGGAAATGTCCTTCAGGCAGTCACCTTAACGCAGTCACCTTATCCAGTTGTCGCCTTGAAAATCTCCGTTATCTCTTAATTATTGTAATTTCCTGTACAATTCACCTTGACCTGTGAGAATCATACCTAATTTGTCAGTATCTCTTGCTCTCGTGAAGTTGAACCAAAGCAGGATGGACCTTAACTCAGTCACCTTATCCGTTGCCACCTTGAATATTTCAGTCACCTTAGCAGTCACTTTATTCTGTTCTCACCTTACGTCATCTTAATTACTACGTTACAGCTTGAGAACACCTTGAAAACTTTATCTTAACTCTTTCACTGCCACTTAGTTCACCTTTCCCTAATTACCAGTCTTTCCGAGACATCTTTTCTTGTTCTACAGCCACACTCATTTTCATCTCCAACTTTCTTCTAGTGGTTACACAGACTTCACGCACTGCTTCTGGTGCTGCTGATTGCTTCGTGTCGTAGTGAAAGGTTTAAGACAGTCACCCTAACATTTGTCAGTCGTTTCATAACATTTCTCGTCATGAAAGTCACCTTAACCAGATGTCACCTTAAAACTGTCATCTTAACCAGTCTTCTTAACAGTTTCCTTAACACAGACACCATCAGAACAGCCGTCACCTTGAAAATCACCTTCAAACAGTCACTTTAACGCAGTCATCTTAACCCAGTCACCTTAACACAGTCACCTTAACGCAGTCACCTTAGCCATTCACCTTAATCCACTCACCTTAAAACTGTCACCTTAACACTCTCCTTAGCCAGTCAGTTACCTTAGAAATTTAAGTGTTGCCTTGAAAATCTTAAAACATTAACATCAATACAGTCATCTTCACATGTTAATCAGTGGGTCACCTTAAGACTGTCACCTTAACCAGTCACTTCACAGCATTTCTCACCTTAACACATTCACCTTAAAGACCTTTCAATAATTATAAACCTCATTGGAAACTCCTTCACACAGCCAACAATTATAATTTAGTCACATCTCTTTTATCTGACCTTTACTTCCTCTTAATTATTATCACTACTTTTATAATTCACCTTTACCTGTGAGAAGCTTGTCTAGTTTGCCAGTGTCTCTTTGGTCTCGTGAAATTGAACTGATGGAGGATGGAACAAAGGAGGAAAGGGTGGGAGTGAGAGAGGAAATACATGAGCAGAAGAAGGATAAGAAAAAAAAGGAAGAATGGATGAGAAAACACAATAGAAGGAAGTGGAGGAAGAGAACGAGAATCATGAAGAAAGAATAAAGGACAAAACAAGACGAAGAAGAGGAGGAGGGGGAGAAGCAGGAAGAGGGTAAGAATGAAGGAGAAAATAGAGGTAAAGGAGGAAGAAGAATATGAAGACGAAAATAAGAATAGAAGAAAAAAAACATGAGATAAAGGTGAAGAAGAACAAGAATGAGAAAAAAAAAACAGGAAGAAGAAAAGGAGAAGGGAGAGGCTAAGAATGAGAGAAAATACAGAAAACAGAGGACGAAGAAAAAAAAAAAAGAAGAGGATAAGAATGGACAAAATACAGGAGGAGGAAGAGTAAGGGAGGGAGTGAATGACGCTAAGGGAGAGATACACCCTCAAAAAACAGCTGTTACCTATCTTGTTTAGAGCCCAAATAGACTAGCATTGTAACTCCCCTTTAGTCTCGTATTTACTTCTACATTTCAATCCATAAAGAGTAAACTGGCAGAAAACGAAGGAAGGGAGGAGGAGAAAAGAGAAGAAAGGATAAATTGAGATAAAATGAGGGAATGAGAGAGTATTGATGAATGCTGGAAGAGGAGAAATACAAAAAAAGAAAAAAAAAGAAAACGAGGGAAGAGAAAAAGAGAAGGGATAGATTGTGATAGAATGAGGGAATGGTAGAATATTTGATGAATGTTGGAAGAGGAGAAATACAAGCAGAAAACGAATGAAGGGAGGAAGAGAAAAAGAAAAGAATGGAAACACTGAAGTGGTAAAAACAAACAGGGGGAAAACGTAAGGAGAATGAGAATTAGGAGAACCAGAAAGCGAAGGAAGGGAGGAGGATGAAAAGAGATGAAATAATGAAACAAACAAGGAAGAATACGAGAATAAAAATAGAGATAAATGAGGGCATGGTAGGTAGTAACTAATGAATACTGGAAGAAGAGGAAGGAGAAGAAACAGAAAAGAAAAAGAAGAACTACAGATATAAAGAAAGAAAGATGTAATGAGAGGAAAGAAACGAGAATAACAAAGCATCTGATGAGACGAGGAGGAAATTGAAGAAGGCAGAAGAAGAAGAAGAGGAGGAGGAGGAGGAGGAGAAGGAGGAGGAAAAACAAATGATGATAGATCCGAGGAAAAAGAAAATGGAAGGAAGGCAAGGAAAGAAGGCGTAAAGTAATACCCAGATTGGATAAATATAACGAAGGAGGAAGAAGCAAGTCAGGAAGAAAAGGAGGGAAAGAAGAAAGAGGTAAAGAGGAGACGGGAAAAAAGAGAGAAATGAACACAGGTGGAAAATGACACAAAAAGACGATAAAAATAAAGAAGGAAGGAAGACTCAAAGAATAAAAGAAACTCGAGAAAAAGATAAGCATTAGCCGAACAAAAAAGAGAATGAGGAAGAGGAGGAGGAGGAAGAAGAAGAAGAAGAAGAGGAAGAGGCACACAATAGCAAAACGACCCACAAGAGAATTTACGAAAAGGAAGCAGAATATTTACGAAGGGAACAAGAATATGAAGGAGGAGAAAAAGAAGAGCTAAGGAAGAGTAAGAGGAAGAGGAGAGGAAGAGGAAGAGGAAACAAGATTAAAGTACACACATATCTTTATTCCTGCCACATCTTTTGTTGTTCGTTTTATTAATGGTCGAGAGAGAGGGAGAGAGAGAGAGAGAGAGAGAGAGAGAGAGAGAGAGAGAGAGAGAGAGAGAGAGAGAGAGAGAGAGAGAGAGAGAGAGAGAGAGAGAGAGAGAGAGAGAGATTCTTGTTTTAAATTGTTTCCTTTCTCTTCGTGTGTGTGTGTGTGTGTGTGTGTGTGTGTGTGTGTGTGTGTGTGTGTGGCTGTGTGCATACAATTTAAAATAGTTTAGTCCATTTTACACACACACACACACACACACACACACACACACACACACACACACACACACACACACACACACACACACACACACACAGCTTCCTGCACGTTTTATCTTTAATTATCCAAGAGAGAGAGAGAGAGAGAGAGAGAGAGAGAGAGAGAGAGAGAGAGAGAGAGAGAGAGAGAGCCTGACTTCAATCACCTCAGAAGCCACAGAAAGAAGCTTCGAAAACCTCATTTGAAGCCTGAGTGAAACCGTATATTTCTGGGATCTTTTGACTCGTGGGGAATTTCTGGTGTCTTCCTCTTATTCCTGGTTGTCGTTTTCTTGTTTGCCTTGATTTTTCCGGGTTTAATATTTAGTTGTTTGATAGATTTTTTTTTTTCGTAAATGATCACTTTTTTTTATGGGTATTTAATTTATCTTTTCTCGTTCTTCCTCTTTCTTCGTTTTCCTATTTTTTCTTCAAGTTTGAGTTCTCGCGTGTGTTTTTTTTTTTTATGAAGGTTTTGTTTTTCAGTATATTTTCACTGCTTTTTTGTGGCTAGTTTCTCTTTTCATATACTTTTCTCAATAAAAAGAAAGCTTTCTTTAATGGTTTACTGCACAGGTCTTCTTTATTTACTTTCTCTTCGGTTCTCATTCTTTTTTTTGTATTATTCCAAGCTGCCACTATTTCCTTTCTATTTCTTTTCAGACTTGTTTCATTTCCTCTTTCTAAATTACACTCAGTTCCTTGTGGTTCCGAAATATCTTTTTTTTTTTTTAACATTTTTTTATTCCTCTATTTTATCCTCAATCTCGCCCTTTTTTCAGTGGTTCATAAACGTCACGATAAGTATATTCTATGAGGTTCCAGAAATATCACTCTTTGTCTAGCTTTTTCTTTTCTTTCCTTTTCTAAATCACTCCTTTCCTTTTTCTCTTCTTTCCTTTTCTTTCTTTCTGTATGTGGTTCTGAAGTCTTTATCTATCCTTCTTTCTTTTCTTTCTTTCTGTCTACTCTACTTTTTTTTTTTTATCTTAACACCCTCCAAATTACACCAGTTTTCTTTCTATCTGCCTTGTTTCCTTTCTTTATATCAACACTATCAGTATTTCATTCTACAAATCACCACTTTTTTCAATACCTGATAATATTCACGCCTCGTATTTCTGTCCCTCTGCGTCTGTGTGCCTCTAAAAGCTTCCATCCCTTCCTGTTGGCTTTTGTCTTGGCGCACCTATCCCGCATTTCTTCCTTTCTTTATCTAAACACTCTATCCTAATTTTCACCCACAAATCACGCAAGTTTTCTTAATAGCTATCAAGTACCTCGCCTCGTATTTCTGTCTCCCTGTGTCTTTGTGGCTCTTAAAATCGTGCAGCCTTCCTGTTGTCTTCTGTTTTGAGGCATCTATTCTTCTTTTCTCCCTTTCTTTTTAAAACTCCATCGCAATTTTCACCCCAAATCAAGCTAATTTTCTCAATATCTCACAAGTATCTCACAATTTCTGTCCCTCTGTTAGTGCCTCTTTTAGAATTCAGTGTTATGTCATTCACACCAGTTTTCTCAATACACCACAAGTACCACGCCTCGAATCTCTCCCGTTGTGCCTCTGTGCCTCTATAAGCTTGTGTCTTCTGTCCTCTATGCTGGCTTCTGTCTTGGCGCTGCTCCTCACTCCCTCTCCCTCGCTGGTGGCCGCCCCGTGTGGCTCCTACTAGAGGAATAGATGAGGCGCCCACAGCACACGGGCAAGCAGCGGTAGGAGGACCACTATGGCGTCCCTGGCTGGCTGTGACGCGGCGCCTGCAGGGAGGAAAGGCTGGTGTGAGAGAGGGCTGGTGGTGCGGGGAATGTTGATGGGTTGGTCTGGGCTTGGGTTTTTTGTCTGGGGGGGAGGGGGAGGGTTGTGGTGATGGTTGTTGTTGTTGTTGTTGTTGTTGTTGTTTTTGTTTTTGTTTTCATTATTGTCGTTTTATTTTTATTGTTATTGTTCTTACTACTACTACTACTACTACTACTACTACTACTACTACCACAACAATTTGATATTTCATAGGCAGATAATTATAATAATGAGATACATGTGTAAAATAAAACTAATGGTGATGATAACGGACACACACACACACACACACACACACACACACACACACACACACACACACACACACACACACACACACACACACACACACACACACACACACACACACACACACACACACACACACACCTTATACTCATGAAATTCCTCCTTCCCTTCCCTTTACGTTTTGAGGAAGTGGAAAAGGAAAAGGGTAACTCGAATGAAAATGCAGAATATTAATTTTTCTCCTCTAGGCTCGTTTTGAAAACTGTGTTATAGCGATCTTGTTTTCGTGGTAGAGGAGGAGGAGAAGGAGGAGGAAGATTAAGATTAGGAGAAGGAGAGAGAAGAGGAAGAGGAGGAGTCAAATTTTTTTCAACCTTTAAAGAGTAAAAGAAGACATGAAGATGTTTAGGTGAAGGAGTAGGAGCAGCAGCAGGAGCAGGAGGAGAAGCAGCAGCAGCAGCAGCAGCAGCAGAAGGAAGAGGAGGAGGAGGAGGAGCAGCAGCAGCAGTAGCAGTAGCAGGAGGAGGAGGAGGAACCGGAGAAGGAGAAGAAGAAGGAGAAGAAGGAGAAGGAGAATGAGGATAAAAAAAGGAGAAGAAGGAGAAGGAGAAAAAGAAGGAGAAGGAGAAGGAGAAGAAGGAGAAGAAGGAGGAGGAGGAGGAGGAGTTGATGGTGGTGGTGGAGGAAGAAGTAGAAGTGGAAGAAGAAAAAAAAAAGAATGAGAAAAAGAAGAAAAAGAAGAAAATCAGAAAAAAATAAGAAAAGAGCAAGAACAAAAAGAACAAGAACAAGAAGAAAAAATGAAAAAATAGTAATAACAATACTATGAATAATAATAATAAAAAGAGTAAGAATAATAATAAGAACGACAATAGAGATAAAAAAAGAAGAAAAGAAGAAAAAGAAGAAGTTACAGTCCCTTTCTCAACCTTCAAGAAGCAAAAAAAAAGAAACAATAAATAAATAAATAAAAGCCTTCTAGTTGTTAAAGAAAAAAAAAATCACCTTTCTGAGGACAAAGAGGACATTGACACATTAGAAAGGTGGGCGAGGGAGCGGGAGAAGAGGGAAGAGGGCGAAATGGTTGAGGAGGAGCGCTCTTGAAGGTGGAAGGGCGCCGTAAAGTGAACAGGTAAGGGGGAAAGTAATAGAGAACGTGAAGGTCATTTGTGGGGAGGGGAAGGTTGGGGGGAGGTGAGGAAGTTTGAGGTACGAAGAGAAGAGAGAGAGGGAAAGAGGAAAGAATTATTGGAAGGAGGAAAAAGTTTGGGGTACGATGGAGAGAGAAGGAAGGAAAGAAGAGCAGGAGAAAGAGAAAACGGGATGGAGAGAAAAGGAAGAAATGACTGGGATAAGGTAGTGAAATGAGTAAGGAAAGAAAGGACGGGATGATTGGAGGGAGAGAAGGAAAGAAGAAAAAATGAGGGAGGAAGGAATGATAGGAGGGAGAAACAGAAGGGAGGGACGAAAGGAAAGGAGGGAGAGAGAAAGAAGAAAGAAATGAGGGAGGGAGAAGAGGAAGGAATCATAGGAAGAGACAGAAGCAAGGAAAGACGGGATGGACGAAAGGAAGGAAGAAGGGAAAGAGAAGGGAGTGAGTGAAGGAGGAAGGAAGATAGGAATATAGAAAAAAAAAAAAGAAGCCGGACAGAGTGGAGAGGAGTGAAACAGTGGAAGGAAAGAAGAGAGGGAGGAAGGAAAGGAAGAAATGATCGTAGGGAAGAGGGAAGGGACGAAGGAAGATAGGGATACAAGAAGAGAGAGAGAAAAAAAAAAGCTGGAAGTTGTGAAGGGCGAAGCAGGAAGAATGTAAAGAAGAAATATGAAATGCATAGAGGAAATGCTGAGGAGAAAATGTCAATGAAAGGTGAGGGAAAGCTACGGAAGGAACTGAGAGGAGAAGTGAAGAAGAAAGAAGAGTACTTGTGAAATATAATGAGAGTGACAGAGAAATAACAAGAGAAAAGGTTAAAAAAAGAAACAAAATAATAAATAAAAAGGTCGCTGAATTATAATGAGAATAAGGCAAAAAAAAAAAAAGAAATCATGAGAAAAGGTTAAAAGGAGAGAAAATCAAAATAAATAAAGATATGAATGAAATATAATGAGAACAAGACAGAAAATCACGAGAAAAGGTACTGGGAAATATAATGAGAATAATACAGAAGCAAAAAAAAAGTACTAGTTAAAAATAATGAGAATAATAAAAAAAAAAAAAACCTAAGGAGTGAAGGGTTTGTGAGTGAGGCTCAGAATTAGGAAGGCTCTGAAGAAAAGAAAGAACAGAGCATAGATTCACGAGAGGTAAGAGTAGGAAAGGTTTAAATTGGAGACGAAGAAAACACGCTAAAGAACAAGGCATAAATATCATAAAGGGTGAGAGTTTTGTAGATGTGAGGGTCAGCGTTAGTGAGATTCTGAAATAAAGAGCTTAATTACATAGGCTCTTGAGAGGGTAGAGTAGTGAAATTTGAGTTAAAGATGAACAGAACACATATTAAAGAACAAGGCGGAGGTAGCATAAGAAGTGAGAGTTTGTGGGGTATCCAGCTTAGAAGTAGGTTAGGAGGGTTCTGCAGTAAAGGAGAATACATAATATAGATTCTTTGGAGGTTAGAGAAGTGAGGTTTAAATAAGAGACGAAGGGAACACACATATTAAAGAACAGGGCAGAGGTATCATAAGGAGTGAGAGTTTGTGGGGTATCAAGCTTAGAAATAGGAGGGTTCTGCAGTAATGGAGAATACATAACTTAGATTCTTCGGAGGTTAGAGAAGTGAGGTTTAAATAAGAGACGAAGGGAACACAAATTAAGGAATGAGGCATAAAATTTATAAGGAACGGTAATTTTGAGAGAGCGAGGCTTAGAAATGGGTTAGTAAGGCTTTGAAGTAAAAGAACATGCATGACATAATTCTTGAGGTGGGAGGAGAAGGAAAGTGTAAATGAGAATGGAAGAAAATCATAAGAAGTGAAGGTTTTTGCAGATGTGAGGCTCAAAATTAAGAAGATTCTGAAGAAAAGAACATAAATAGCATAGGTTCTTAGGGGGAAGAGATGCGGAAGGAAACCGTAGGGAATGAATGTTTGATAAAGTTACGAAGGTTCTGAAATAAAACGGGGAGGTGAAGAGAAATTAGGCTTAACCCTTTATCTGCTATTTAACATGTTCCCCTGATCACAAACTCCTCTAAAGCATGTATTACTTATTCTACAGCCACCTCTGAGTATAACACCGGCTGGACATTGGATAACCTACTCTTTTCATCCCCTATTCTACTTGTAAATGCTGTAAAAGACTCTATACAATGCCTTTAGTGTTGTGAGACAATGATAACCTTCTCTTTTCATCCCCTTTTCTTATAGATGCTGTAAGACTCTATACAATGCCTTTAGTGTTACTCCTTATCGCAGGGACAGAGTTAAATAAGAGTGGAAAATCATGAGGAGTGAACGTTTGAGAGTAAAGGGCATCCATATTAGTTGTCTGGGGGATAACAGAGGGAAAGTTTAATTGAGAGTGGAAGCGAATACATGTTCAGTGCACTCAAGTTAGACGCAAAGCATAATACTGGACGTAATTTGTTTGTTGTTCCTTATGCATAATTTAATGACGTGTTTTCCTTTCTTGCAGTGAAAGTGTGGGGGGGAGGGAGGTATTGGTATTGGTGAAGTGGTAAAGCTATTATGGCTGTTGTTGTTGTTGTTGTTGTTGTTGTTGTTGTTGTTGTTGTTGTTGTTCGTCGTGCTGCTGCTACTACTACTACTACTACTACTACTACTACTACTACTACTACTACTACTACTACTATGGCTACTGCTGGTGCTCCTGTTGTTAGTCGTCCTATTCTTGCTGCTACTATAATTGTAATGGTGGTGGTGGTGGTTGGGGGTAGCAGTAGTTGCAGTAGTAGTAATAGCTATAGGACAAAACGTAAATATTAATAATGATACTAGTAAGTGTGATAATGATGATAATGACTAAAATTATAATAATAAGAAAAATAAGAACAATGATAAGAAGAACAAGAACAATATCAACAACTCTTCAGCAACAGCAACAACAGCAACAACAACAAATACCACCACCACCACCACCACCACCACCACCACCACCACCACCACCACCACCACCACCACTACCACCAGCAAAAGCAATAACAAAACATTCACCAATACATTCACTCAAATACCTGAACCGAACATTTAAACATTCCCTCGTGCTTTGGGTGAATAGTTGAGGTGCCACGGGGGAGAAATGGGGGGATGGCGTGCCCTCACTCACTTCCCACCCCCCCTATAGGCCCCCATTCCCTTAAGCTCCTCCCCCCTCAGTAGCAGGAAGGCCCCAGGTGACCCCAACAGGAGAAATGGATGTCTAGTGGAGCTTAAAATGATCTTTCTCAGGTATTCATTTTTCCCATTGGTGAATTGAAGGTAGCGCTTCTTTTTTTCTCTTCTTTTTCCTCCTTTTTCTTCTTCCTGTTCTTCCTTCTCTTCTTCCTTCTTTCTCTTTTTGTCTTTCTCCTTTTCCTTCTTTCTTTCGTCCTCCTCCTCCTCCTCCTCCTCCTCCTCCTCCTCCTCCTCCTCCTCCTCCTCCTCCTCCTCCTCCTCCTCCTTTTCCTCTTTTTTCTTCTTCCTCCTCATCAAATCTCTTCTTCTTCCTTCTCCTTCTTTCTTTTTGTTCTTATTCTTCCTCCTCCTTTCTTATCTTCTTTCTCCATATCATATCTCTTCTTCCTCCTTTCCCTCCTCTCCTTTCTTCTTTTCTTTTTCCTCTTTCTCCCTTCTTTTCTCCTTTTCCTATTTTTCCTCCTTATTTCGTTTCTTCTCTTGTCGTTTTTCTTCATCATGTATGTTCTCCTCCTCCTCCTCCTCCTCCTCCTCCTCCTCCTCCTCCTCCTCCTCCTTTATCTCCGAGACACAGATTACTCTTAAGGGAAACATCACAAGTATTACCATGAAATGTGTGTGTGTGTGTGTGTGTGTGTGTGTGTGTGTGTGTGTGTGTGTGTGTGTGTGTGTGTGTGTGTGTGTGTGTATTTTACTGCGGCATGCAACAATTCACAGCACTAAAAGCAATGCATGGTTTCTTTTTAAGCATCTACGAGAAAAAAGGGAATAAAAAAGAACATGTTTTGCAGTTTTTAGGCAGTGCAATGTTTGGAGGAGGCTGTAGAACCAGAGAATATGTCTTAGAGTGGTTACTAATTAAGGAAAGATGTGTCAAATAACAGTAAAAAAGGTTAAGAGACTGTTTTAAGTATGTATCGAACTCAAAACACACTTAAACATTTCTCTGTCACGTTAGACTTAAGCTTACACCAACTTATTTTTGTATTTTCGAGAGGCGCCGAGAAAAGCTTTTATAAATTAAGACTCTGTAGGAATTGAAAGACTGGGAGAGTGGGAGAGTGGGTCGCGCGGAGTGGCTTAAAACTTTCCTATTCTTTTCGTTTCTCTTCTCAGTTTTTTCCTGTGTGCGATTTCTTCGGTTCGGTTTTGGGGAAAGTTTCGGGACGGCTTCCCCCGCTTGTTTGAGTTTGTCTAAAGTATTACTGGTGTTGCTGAGGGGGAGGCGGTCCCGGGGGGCGGCGCACAAACACTAAGGGTGACCCGGTGGCCTCTTTCCCCACAGCGCCCCTCACTGTTTTCCTTCACTTTTTTCGATTTTTCATTGTCTTTTTATAATTTTTCTGACCTTTCCGTTCTGTTCCTCTTTTCTCTCTCTCTCTCTCTCTCTCTCTCTCTCTCTCTCTCTCTCTCTCTCTCTCTCTCTCTCTCTCTCTCTCTCTCTCTCTCTCTCTCTCTCTCTCATTTGTCTCACCTATTTTACTTTTCTTCAATTTTCTGACCTTTCTAATCTTTTCTCCTCAAATTTTGTATTTTTTTTAATCTTCAATTTTTCCTTTCTTTTTTTTCGCCTTTCATTTTTTTCAGGTTTTCTAATATTTTCCCTCACTTTTCTGTATTTTTCTTTTCCTTTTTATCATTTTGCTGACCTTTCCAATTTTTTCCTCTCAAATTTTGTAGCCTTTCCAATCTTTTGAATTTTTCCTTTCTTTTCTATCCTATATTTTTCTTATCTTTCAATTTTTTTTTTTAGATTTTTTATTTTTTCCAACATTATTCCGACTTTTCCAATCTTTTCCTCTTTGCTCTCTCATTTTGTCTTTTTTCTATTTTACTTTTTCCTCACTTTCCTAACCTTTGTAATATTTTCCCCTCAAATTTTGTAGCTTTTCCAATCTCTTCTTTTTTAACCTTTCTCTCTTTTCTTTCTAATCTTTATCAAACTTTTGTGGGTTTTTAATTTTCTTCCTACCATTTTCCGACCCTTCAGTCTTTTCCTCTTTGCTCTATCATTTTCTCTCCTATTTTACGTTTTACTAGCTTTTCTTTAGTCTTTCCAATCTTTTCTCTCATTCTTCGACTTTTCAATCTTTCCAATTTTCCAATATTTTCTTTCTTAACTTTTCTAATCTTTTCTTCTCACTTTTCCCAGCCGTTTTAATTATTTTCTAATCTTGATTTTTCTACCCTTTCCAATATTTTTGTTCTTGCTTTTACAATCTTTCTAATCTTTGAAATTTTCCTTCTTAACCTTTCCAATCTTTTTTGCCTTGCTTACTTTACCTTTTTTCCCTCGCTTTTCCTTTCTTTTCAGGCCATTTCAGTATTTTCTTGGCTTTTCTAGACTTTTCAGTTTGACTTTCTTCTATTTTACTTTTCTCTTATTTTTTCCATAATAAACATATATATATATATATATTTTTAAAGTTTTTATATGTATTCTATTTTCTATTTCCAATTTTTTTGCTATTATTCTAGCCCTTTTCCTCTAACTTTCCCATATTTTCCCTTCTTTTCCCTCCGTTTTCCTTCGTTTCCTTCTTTCCCCCTTGATCTTACTCCAAAGCCTTTACTCTCTCATTATTTCCCCTTGCTTCCCCTTCCCTCTTCCTCGCATTCTTCACCTAACTCTTCCTCTTCCTCTTCCTCTCTCTCGTTCCCTCGTCCCATCACTTTCCTCTTTATCTTCATTCTTATTTTCTCTCTGGCTTTATTCTTTGTTTTTTCTTACTTCTCTCACTCTCCCCTCTCTCACTATTCCTCTATCACTCTCCCCTCACTTATCCTCTCCCAACTCTCCCTTTCCCCTCGACCCACTCACCACCTAGCGTCCCTCACTTTCCAATGAGTGTCTGTCCCTCCCTCCCTCCCTTCCTCCCTCCCACCCATAGTAGCTTTCCATAATATTGTTGAAGGAGGAAGGAAGTATGGAGGGAGAAAGAAATATATGGTAAAAGGCTGATGATTTATGTTGTATTACTTGACGTTGGTGTGAGAGAGGGAGGGGTGGAGTGAAGGAGGTGGAGTAGGGGGTGGAGTAAAGTGGAGTAAGGATGATCTATGTGGCGGTAAATAGGTATGGCGAGTGATTGGAGTGGGATGGTGGAATGGTGTTTTTTTCTTTTTTTTCTTCTTTTTTTCTCTTTTTCTTTTTTCTTTTTTTTCTTTTCTTCTTTTTTCTTCTTTTTTTCTTTTTCTATTGTCTTTTTTCCTTGCTTTCCTTTCTTCGTTTTCTGTCTTTCTTTCCTTCTCTTTATCCTTTATTCCTCTGTTTATCTTTATTGTTTTTTTTTCTCTTGTGTCTCTTTCTTACTTTCTGCCTATCTGTGTCTTTCGTTCGTAATTTCTTTTTCTTTTTTTCTTTTTCTTTCTTTTGTTTGTTTGTTTGTTCGTTTGTTTCTTTGTATGTATGTATGTATGTATGTATGTATGTATGTATGTATGTTTGTTTGTTTGTTTATAATTTAGTTTCTCCCTTTCTGTCATTTAATTTTTTCTTTCATTCATCCATTCTCTTTTTTTTTCTTTCTTTCTTTCTTTCCTTTCATATTGTATTTCTTTTCCCTTTATGTCTTTTCTTTCTATTAATGTTTCTTTTCCCTTTCTATCAGTTTTTCTTTTCTTTATTTCTTTTCTTTTATTTTGTATTTCTTTTCCCTTTTTGTCTGTCTGTCTGTCTTCCATTCATTCATTCTTTCTTTCTTTCTTTCTTTCTTTCTTTCTTTCTTTCTTTCTTTCTTTCTTTTTTCTTTCTTTTCCTTGTTTCCTTTTTAAAACTCCGATATTCTGAACTCTTTTCTAGTTATTTTCTGGGGACGTGTGGAAAGTAAGTCATTTTTATTTTTTTTTTCATTTGGTGCAGGGTGGGAAGGAGAGCATTGAAACGTTTTATTATTTTTTTTATTTCACTGTTTTTATTTCTATTTTATTCTGTTTTTTTTTTTTTTCCCGGCGGACCCCCCTTATGCATAAAAGGATTGTTATTTTTTTTCCTCGTCCTCTTTTTCTTCCTTCGCACGAAAAGAAAAAGAGAAAAATAATTGGTCTTATATGGAGTGTTTTTTTTTTTTTTTTCCATCGCCACCCTTTTTCGCGTCCCTCTCCTGCCCATTTTCTTTCTTTTTACTTATTCATTTTTCTTACATATTTGAATCTCCACTTAGATATTGCTAGTTTTGCTCTTTCTTTTCTGTCCATTTTCTTTCTTTTTCTTTCTTTCTTTTTTTTTTTCTTCTTCTTCTTCTTCTTCTTCTTCTTCTTCTTCTTCTTCTTCTTCTTCTTCTTCTTCTTCTTCTTCTTCTTCTTCTTATTATTATTATTATTATTATTATTATTATTATTATTATTATTATTATTATTTTATTTTTTTTACATACTCGTATTTCATCTTCCACACTCAGGAATTCCTAGTTACGCTATTAATACGATACAGTTTTGCATTTTGATGACGTCACGATATATTGCGATACATCACCATACATTACTATATATGAACTTACATGAAGCACAAGTAAAAACAACAATAATAATAACATCAGTAACTTCACAATACATTAACACATTCCCTGTAGCGCAACCGGACCAACACTGCTGCCTCGTGACTAAGAAAATTAATAAAAATGAACGTTATACCCTTGCGTAACACCTTCCTTTCATCACAAACCACTCAACATATTTGTCTCCCACCGGCACCTCTCAATATCATATAAACACATACTGGAAACCTCTCTTCTTTCCTCTTCGTTCATGTAGGTAACTGGAAAAATCTTGCAATATCGTTTTTTTTTTTTTTTTTTTTTTTTTACAGCTAATTTTGAACATATAAGCTACAACACTAGAAAGTCCTTTTACTTTCTCTTTCCTCTCCTGTTAGGCACTTGTAAAAAATGTAATATCTTTTCACTCTACAGCCATCTCTCAATGCTGTATATGGTACACACTGCAAAACTATTTTATTTCCATCTTTTTTTTTTATTTTTTTTATCTGTTGGAGTTTGTAATAATGTTATATTGTGCACCTATACACTGGAAAGTTGTCTTATTCCCGCTGTTCATTGCTGAGGTGCTGGACAATGCATACTTGAAGCGTAATAAGCGTAACAATGGAAAGATCTTTTATTCCCTTTGTGTTATTTTTTTTTCCTGCACGTGGTCGGAAAGTTTTGCATTGTGTCTGTAGTGGTGTGAATATCTGGATATCACAGTGTAAGTTTAATCCTTCCCCTCATCTCTATTGCATCATCTGTACGTTAGAAATGTTATAAGCTTAACACTAGAAAGCTCTTTTATTTCCAGGTTTCTTTGCTACATTGCTGGAAAAGTTGCATTTTTTCTCTGGCATTGTGATTTGCTGGATATGACAATGGAAGGACAAAGCATGAGTTTAATCCGTCTCCTTACCTCTAATTCGTCATCTGCACTTAAAAACTATAAACTCAACAAAGCTCTTTTATTCCCTCTTTCCTTTCCTGCAGTGCTTGGAAAAGTCGTATTATTTCTCTAGTGATGTGAGTTGCTGGGAATCGCGGTGAAAACATTGTATCATCCTTCCGTGGAACTCATCTCTTACCCATCAAGTAAAACAAATGAATAACGAAATACACCAAAATACATGAACACCTTAAAACGCTGGACAGAAATCAGATTGAGGGATGTTGGCTGGTGGAGGAAGGGAGGGACTGGACTGGGAGAGGGAAGGAAGGAGGGAAATATGGAGAAAGGGGAAGAGGAATGATATATGACTTTGACCGGCGGATGGCAGGAAGGAGGTATGGTTCGGGGGAAGGAGGGAGGGAGGGAAGGAAGGAGTGAAGAACGGGAAAAAGAGGGAAGAAAAGAAGGAGAGTTTGAAATTGAGGGGTACAGAAAGGATAAAATGAGAAGGACGGAAGAAGGAGGGATGAATGAGAGAGAGAAATAGGAGTAAGGAAGGAAAAAGGTAAAACGGAGAAGAAATATAGAAAAGTAAGAGAAAAAGAATGACTGACGAAAGATCAGTAGAATATCGACAGAAAGGCAACAGAATAATAAAGAAAAGAAACTACAAGAGAAAGGGAATGATAAAATAAATAACAGAAGAATGTAGAGAAAAGGAAGGATAACAGAAAAAAATAAGGGAAAATAGAAGAAGGAGAGAGTGACAAAAAAAAAAAAATTAGGCAAGAGGAAGAAGAATGACAAAAAAAAGAAAAACACAAACGAAAGAATAACAGGCAAAAAAAAAACAAGAATATAGACAGAAAGAACAAGAATGAAGAAAATAAATAAACTACGAGGGAAAGAATGGCATACAAAAGAGAAGAAAATTGACAGGAAAAAAAGAAGAGGAGGAGGAATGACAAAAAAAAAAAAAAAACGAAGGAAAATGCAAGAGAAAAGATGACTGGCGAAAGAACACAATGACATAAACGAGATAAAGAGCAGAGTGGAGAAGCGGAAGAAGGAGGAAGAAGGAAGGGAAAGGATGACGGAGGAGGAGGATGAGGGAGTAAGTAAGGGCATGTCAAACTAAATCCCTGACGCGGCGGGACCAGACGAGGCGGCACCGAAGTTTGCGACGCGCCCCGATAGATGGCGGGCCAGGCGGGGCAGCGGCGGAGAGTAAGCCAAGTAGAAATGACGACAATAACTCCTGACGCTGCTGTTAAGATGCCAAAAAAAAAAAAAAAAGACAAAGGGACGTAGAGTTGAGAGCTTATTGTGTAAAATGGCCTTACTTTGGTGTGTTATTTATTTGAGTAGAGGAATGTAAGACTCGGAAACCTAACCAAGTGAAAGTGAATCCTCCAAATAACTCCTGCTGTTACGATGAAAAAAAAAAAAAAAATAGGACGAAGAGAGACCAAGATTGTGGATGATGGTGTTAATTTGGTGCACTTTCAGTTTGAGTAGAATGAAAAAAGACGCAGAAATTAAACCAAAGGGAAATGATCGGGAAATAAGTAACGCTGCTGCTACGTCAGAAGAAAAGAAGAAAAAAAAAGAGCTTAAGATTGTGAAGGGTGGTTGTGGATTATCAATTTAAGAAGAGGAACAGAATAAGCTCAAAAACGAAGCCAAGAAAAAAAAATGACTGGAAAATAACTGATGGTGGTGTTACGATGCCAGTGAAGATGAAGCACAGAGACCAAGACTGTGGAGAGCGGTGTTAATACGGTGCGTTGTCACTTTGAATAGAATGGAATAGACGCAGAAACGAAGCCAAGGAGAAATGACTGGAAAATAATTCGTGAGAAAGGCGCATAGATATCAAGGCCTACTGTGGAAAATGGTGTTAATACGGTGCATTGTTGATTTGAAGACAAAGGAATATAGAAATCTAGGTTGTTTCTGTCAAAAAAATATATTACTGTGGTACGTTATTAATGTAATGATGAAGAATAGAAAAATCTAGACTATTAATGTGTAAAATAATATTAATATGTGCATTATTAATTTGAGTGGCTGATGAAAGGAATATACTCAGTTGTCAGGCTGTTAGAATCAATATGGAGATTTAGAAGATTACATGAATTTATGGATGGTGACGATAGATAGATACAGGTAGATATGTTGTGTGAAGTATTGTGTATATTGTGCAAAATGCTGGCAATATTGTGCAT
The DNA here is from genome assembly GCF_035594125.1 of Scylla paramamosain. Lineage (NCBI taxonomy): Eukaryota > Metazoa > Arthropoda > Malacostraca > Decapoda > Portunidae > Scylla > Scylla paramamosain. The sequence goes on from NC_087176.1 coordinate 6,129,047, forward strand.
TATCAATTTGACCAGGTGAATGTCACAGACTCTGGTGTCATGTTGGTAGTGCCAGTGGGGAGTTTTAGGAGATCAGATAAATTTATGGATATGAATGATGGGTGGAGACAGATCGGTGTGTTTAATTATATGGACTGTCACGTGTAGGTCTGATGGCTTCTTGCAGCTTCCCTTACTTTCCTACTGTATGTTCTGAATGTTAGGTTGAATCACGAGTACATAACTGCGTCTGTACTATCTTTTATAAGCAGTGTGTTATTTTGAGCTGAGGCGCGTGAAACAGAATGTGGCACTGCAGAGTTATTAGGCAAAGTGGCAGCAGTGTAATGCAGTAATGTAATGCTGGATTATCAACTTATCGCTTCGTACACCTCCAGAATTGGATTAGCAAGCGTAACACGTTTTTTCTCTCACTGATTTGTCATTCTTGTAGATAATGTTTGTGCGTGTTTTGAGGACTGGATTTGCAAGACTCGAAATACATTTTTTCTTTACATTTTCTCTTAATTTAGATTCTTGTCTATGCTTTTTTTATTCTTATTTTTCACGCTATAGGTTTCCGGCAGGGGATGTTTTTTTTTCAGTTGGACTTCTGAGACTATAAACATTTTCAGTGTTATTTTTACTCTATTTTTTTTCCCCTTACTTCATGCTATTTATAATTAGATCTGGCTGACTCAATTATTTTTTACTTGCTTTGTCTTTTTTTTTTTTTTTCCAACCCTCTGACTTAATGTTTCCAGAATTGTATTTGCCTGACTGTTAACACATCACTGGTTCATTGTTACCTTATTTTTTCCACTCTTGTTAACTCGTCCCTTTTTTCTTTCTTTGTTTAGTTTTCTTCATTGTTAATTCATTTTCTTTTTAGTACATTGCTTATTTGTTTTATTTTTTTACTGATGCATTGCTGTTTATTTTGTTGGTCAGTCTGTTACTCTTGGTAAAGCTTAA
>NC_087176.1:6135000-6205000 GCF_035594125.1 Scylla paramamosain
GTGTGTTGTTGTTGTTGTTGTTGTTGTTGTTGTTGTTGTTGTATTGGTATTATTATTATTATTATTATTATTATTATTATTATTATTATTATTATTACTATCATTATGTCTTCTTCAGATTCCCTTCAAAATACCATACTAATTTTTTTCATTCTGTAATTTTCATGTTCTCAAATGATCACATCTTTTAATAAAAACAAAAAAACAAAAAACAAACAAACATAAAAACATGCTTAATTGTTTCTTATGTCTAAATCTTATAATAGCTCCTAATTCTAAGTATATTCTGATGGCAAGTATCTTTCTGCAAACTCTTTCAATCAAAGCTTAGTATTGTGGTCAGTGAGTCCTACAGAAGCTTATCATAGCGTTGAATCACTTAACTTTGCTCAGCGTCTAGAATATCTCATCCATTCAGTGGCCTGTAATGTCTGTCTACTGGCATCCCTGACTGATACAAGGCAGAAAGCATGAACAGCACAACATAAGAGCAGAGATTATGGGAACAAACTGATCGCTTACAGATTAGTGAACAAGTTGACGTAACGTTGGATTGCTTACTTGGCTTGTCTAAAATATTAACCCTATTGGCATCCCTTACTGATACAAGACAGAAAGCATAAACAGCAATAGATATTAGCAGAGAGGAACAGACTGATCGCTTACAGATTAGTGAACAAGTTGACGTAACGTTGGATTGCTTACTTGGCTTGTTGTCTAAAATATTAATCCTAGCTATGTTTTTGGACCTCCTGTTGCCATAGTGCTGATCTCGAGAGGGCGCTGACTGCACACCCGCGTCTGCAGCACACTCAGCAGGATCAGCAGCGGAGAGCAGCAGCAGACAGAGGGCCCCGTACAGAACCGCAGCGTGAGAGAGTGAAAGAGAGAGAGAGAAGGAGAGAAAGTTACACTCTGTCCCCGTGTGTTGTCTCCCCAGCCACCACTGTCTTAGTTTACCTTAGTTTACCCTTCCCGTGCCGGCCTTCCCGCACCACAGCCCCGCACTTTAAGCTTTCTGTGTCGCCTTGCATTGTCTGTTCAACTTACCTTACCCTCCCCTCTCTGATCTTACCTGCCGGGCCTTGAACATTCTACCTACCTTACTTCGCCTCTCCCCACCCCTCCCCCTCCCTCTAACACCTTCTCTTCTAAGCCTTAAGACGCTCTGTAAAGCCTCCTGTCAGCGCTTTGTCCCTAAACCGCTATCCAGTGTCTTATCTTCCGTTGTCTTCACCCCAGAATCCCTTATCTCGTCCCTCAAGACACCCGGGTACTCGTCTGCGGCCTCGGTGATGCTCGGGAGTGTCGCGGGTAGAGAGCAGTGTGTCTGGGAAATGTATGCAGTGTGAGAGAAGAGGTGTGGATTCTCAGTTTCCAAGTAGTAGTGATTTATTTATTTATTTATTTATTTACTTGTTTATTTTTTATTTTTTTCGATTTCTGGTTACATGATGTCTACCAGTCCCTATAAATCGCGTGAAAAAGGAGATGGGAATTTCACAACAGTACATGTGTCGTTTAAATGCACAGTGTAAGGGTAGAACGTTAGATTCCCTGTTTGCCTTTAAGCTTTTTTATGGTCTTTTTACACGTGTTCTGTCCATGCGCCGCCTCCAGTTTCCTATATATCCTGTAGAAGGACAAATACATGTACTCTCTTGGCGGTGAGATGTTACACGTGTCAGGGAAATAGGAAGGCGTGAGAGTATACCGTTAGATTCCCTGCTTTCCCTTTATTTTTGTATTTTATTTTATTTATTTTATTTATTTTATTTATTTTTCTTTTATACGATTTCTGTCTACTCGCTGCCTGCAAGTCCTTATACATCGTGTAGGACAAATATCTATGCTCCTTTGCCACTGAGATGTTTAAACGTAGAGGCGTGAGAGTAGTGCGTTAGATTCCCTGTTTGTCCCCTAGTTTTTATGCTTCTTTTCTTACTGATTTTTCTTAACGCGAAGTCTGTAAGTCGCTGTATATCGTATCAAAGCACAAATATCTATGCTCCTTTGCCACTGAGACGGGAATGTCACATGCGTCCTTTGAACAGCAAGGCGTTAGATTTTATATTTCCCACCAGTTTTTATGATTTTTACACGAATTCTCTTTACATAAAGCCTGTAACTCGCTATACACCGCGCAAAAGCACACATATCTGTACTCCTTGTCCCTGAGATAGACTGCAAGCATTACACGTGTCGCTTAAATGGACTGACGTGCGAGAATAAGTGTAGCTTAAAGAGATTACACGGACAATATTTTCTCGCACCTGTGACGCCAGCACGCGGTTGTCACTGGGATAAATTCACCCCGGGTTTTAAATATACTAGGATGCGTGAACGTAAAGGTGGCTTAAGGGGATTGCCCGAGCACTGCCTGGAGTGGGAGATTGCGTCCTCCGCGTCCTCTGCGTGCTTAAGTGTCTACGGGTGAAATGGGTCGGTACTTCTGTGTCTTCCAGGTCTGAGTTCAAGGGTCAGGGTTCAAGAGTCGCTGGGGAAGGGTGAAATGTGGTGGTATTATTCTCTTTTTTACTGGTTCTGTGGTTCAAGATTCAAGAGTCGCTGGGGGAGCGTGAAATGTATGGCTTCTGTATTGTTTCTTAAGAGTTCACGGGTTCGAGGTTCAAGGATTGGTTTGGGTAGTGTTAGGTTTGCACGACTCTTTGCGTGTTTAAGTGTCTACAGGGGAAATGTGTTCTATTATAGTTTCTTGTGGGTCAGGGTTCAAAGTTCAAGGATGGCTGTGGGAAAATAAAAGGTTTGTAGATTTTTTTCTTCTTTTTTATTTATTTATTTATTTATTTTTATTTTGCGTGCGTCTGCGAGTGAACTGTGTGGGTTTTGTATTGATTATTAAAGGTTCAGTGGTTCAGAGTTCAAGGTTCGCTGTGGGAAGTGTTAGATTTTTCTTTTTTTTCCGTATGTTTACAAGTGAAATGTGGGGTTTTGTACTGATTTTTTAAGGTTCAGTGGTTCAGTTTTCAAAGATTGCTGCGGGAACTAATAGGTTTGCGGAATTCTTTGCGTGTTTAAGTGTTTAAAAATGACGTGGGTTCTGTACTGATTCATAAGGGTTCAGTGGTCAGGGTTCAAGATTCAAAGTTAAAAAATCGCTGCTGTAACTATTAGGTTTGCAGGATTCTTTGTGTGTTTAAGTGTCAACGGGTAAGACATTTTGGTTCCGCACTGTTTCGAAAGGGTTCAGTGGTTCAGTGTTTAAAAATCGCTGTGGGAATTCTTAGGTTCACAGAATTATTTGCGTACTTAGTTGTCTTTGGGTGAAATGTGTTGGCACCCTCCTGTTTCTTGCGGGTTCAGTGAGAATTCAGGGTTCAAGGGTCAAGGATGGCTGTGGGAAAGTGTTATGTTTGTAGACTTATTTCGCGTCTATAGAACACACACGGAGGATCTGCACTGCCTAAAGTTTTTGGTGTTTATTTTAGTTATTTTGGAGGGTTGGCCAAGGACTGCATTTTTTTTTTCATCTGGAAATATATATATATATATATATTATATATATATATATATATATATATATATATATATATATATATATATATATATATATATATATATATATATATATATATATATATATATATATATATATATATATATATATATAAGGAAAAAAAGAAAAGAAAAAAAACTTGGCTTAAATGGCCCTTCCGAAAAAGAAAGAAAGATGAAAAAAAAAAAAGTTTCAGTCCGGCTCTGCAATTTAGATTTTCTTTGTGCTAAGGAGTCTGGACATATGCACAAAAGTAGTGAAAGGAAAAAAAAAGAAAAAAAATGGGGTTATTGGAAACACCATTTAACTAAGAGAAAAACTGAAAGAAAAATTCCAGTCCAGATCTGCAATTTCGATCTTTTTTTTAATTTTTTATTTTATTTTGCGTGCTCAGGAAACCAAGTAATTACAAAGAAAAGAAAAAAAAGATACAGATCACAGCAAACACTCCTGCATTGAGAAAGAAAAAGTAAAAAAAAAATGTCCAGATCTGCAGTTTCAATCTTTTTATTGTTTTTTTATTTTTTTTTATTTTACGTCCTCGGGAGAGAAAGTAATCACAACAGGAAAAAAAAAAATAAAAATATCACTGCAAACACTTCTGTACTGTGGAAGAAAAATTAAAAAAGGTTGCCCTGATTTTTTATTTATTTTATTTATTTTTTTTATTTTGTCTGCTAAGGAATAAACAATAAAATTATATATATATATATATATATATATATATATATATATATATATATATATATATATATATATATATATATATATATATATATATATATATATATATATATATATATATATATATATATATATATATATATATATATATTGCAAACACCCCTAAACTGAAAAATAAAAAAAAGGTTGAGTCCAGATTTGCAATTTCAGTGATTTTATACTGTTTGTGATAAGGAATCCGAGAAAGTAAAACACACACACACACACACACAGACACACACACACACACACACACACACACACACACACACACACACACACACACACACACACACACACACACACACACACACACAGACACACACACACACACACACACACACACACACACACACACACACACACACACACACACACACACACACACACACACACACACACACAAAGAAAAGACCACTGACACTCTTTGATTGAACATTCGTAGCCTGGAGTCTGGGCAACGCTGCGCCTTAATCCCAAGCTGCAGGAAATAATAGGAAGAGAAATTAAAGGAGAAAAAAAGGGAGAGATCCTATAAAATGATAGAAAAAAAAAGTGGGAGAAAATACATAAATGACAAGAATTAAAATAGGGGAAGGAAGATTTCTCAAGCTACAGGAAATAAGGGGACATAAATGAAAGAAAAAAAAATAGGAAGGAGATCCAGTAAGATGATAAATAAAGTGGGAGAAAATACATAAAAAAGAATAATAAAATAGGGGAAGTAAGATTTCTCGAGCTACAGAAAATAAGAGGAACAGAAATAAAAAAAAAATAGAAAAAACAAAACAAAACAGGAAGGAGATCGATAAAATATGAAATAGAGTGGGAGGAAAAAAATATAAAAAGGACAAACTGGCAAAGATCTCTCATGCTACAGGAAATAAAGGGAACACAGGGAAAAACAGGAAAAAAAAATCTGTAAGGAGATTCGATAAAATAATATAAAAAAAAGAGTAGGAAGAAAGAAAAAAGGAAGGAAGGCTGCAGGAAATGAGAGGAATAGCAATAAAAAAACGAAGGAGATCAATAAAACCATTAAAAAGGAGTGGGAAAGATAAAAAAAAAAAAAGTTGGGGGAGAGGTAGGAATTAAAATCAGGGAAGGAAGATCTCTCAAGCTGCAGGAAAGATGAGGAACAGAAATGGGGAGGGGGAGAAAGAAAGATAGAAGAACAGGAAAGAATCCGCTGAGATGAAGAAGAAATTTGATTTGTTCGAAAAAAAAAAAATAAAAGAGGAACAAGAGTGAAAGTAATGGAAAAAGGGACACGGATGAAAGTAACCGAGGAGCAATATCTCAACGTGCAGATGTCAAGAAGGTAAGCGGCGTAAGAAACATCACTGTGCCAGCTTACCAAAGACCAAAATTAGCGGACATATTCTGAAACACCTGCCCGCACCTCGACCACTTTAAAAATGTTCTACTAGGTTACAGTCAGCGAACGCCGGTCTTGCGTCGCGGCGTACAGGCTACTTGGGGAGCGCGTTTTACTTAAGCCCTCCCAGCAAGCAATAAAAAAAAAAAAAGGGGGGGGTGTGGGGGCTGGGAGAAATTGACTTATAGGCATATCAAATGCATCTGTCCACATTCACACCTACAACAACAATGACCAGCAATGTGTAGGTCAGTAGTGTTAGTGTTCATTGTGTCTGGTGACGCTTGATCGGCTCTGTTTTGAGGGTGACACACAGTGTGTTATGTTCATGCCGTGGTGTTTGTAGTGATGAGAGAGAGGCACACAAGTCACGGTGATATCATTCAATCATAGGTCTTCACATGTCGGGCTTAAATGGTATCGATATAACAAAATATGTGGATTTAAAGCGCGAAACTTGTAAAACCTCCTACAAAAATTCGTCAAGGGAGGCGGTGAGGAATTGTCTTTTCACAAACACGGCGGTGGCACGCCTTTATCGTTACCCCACGGTTCCTAGCTTCTCTACGAAGGCAGTTAGACTATTCCGACTCTTACGGCAAGACAGCTGAAGGGAAGCAGCGGGGATGCCACCACTGTGCCTGTGTAAAGACAATTTGTCACTGCTTCGCTTCACAAATTTTCGTACCATGTTCTGGAAGTTTCGCGTATTCTGATTCACATGTTTTGCTGCATCGACACCATTCAAGCCCGACATGTGAAGATCTGTGATTGAATTATATCACCGTGACTTGTTTGTCTCGCACTCATCAGTACAAACACCACAACATGCGTTTCAACCTGAGAAAAAAGCCGATTACACGTCACCAAACACACGGTGAATACTGACACTGGTAATTAATGCTGGTAATTAATGCTGGTCATTGTTGCTGTGGGCGTGAGTGAGCAGGAGAGATGGACTTGAGATGCTAATAAGTCAATTTGTCACAGCCCATTTTTTTATGCTTGTTGAGAGGCCTTAAGTAAGACGCTCTCCGCTACTAGCCTTTGCAGCCCCGACGCAAGATTGGCGTTCGCTGACTGTACGCAGGTTTTTAGGGGCGTTTTTTTTTTTACAGTTCTAGTGACATATTAAAAGAAGAAACACTTGAGAACCTATGTAAGTCTAAGGACCATATTCTGAAACACTTCTCGCTGCACCTTCACTATTTTTAATAGCCTCTAGTTGTGACACAAGTTTTTAAGGCTGTATTTTGCTGTTCTAGTGACATATTTACAAGATTCCTACATTGTAACAGGAGAAACACACATGAAAACTCGGCTAATCATCTCCGTGGCCTTTGAAAAGTCATCGCGAAACAGCAAAGCGTTTCTGAACACCGGCCTTGAGCACCACCTCGCTGAATCATCCATGCACTCCGCACCCTCTAGATTCCCACTTCCTCTCACTCGCATCACGGTTAGACGCAATGGTGATGGAAGATTATTGTTTTAGTTATTTATCGTATTCCCCCCGTGACAGCCTCAGCTCGGGTACCGGTTTGGCGTGAGCGTGACGGCAGGTTAACGAGGCTCCGCGAGTAGAGGTGTGAATGTTATTGTTGCAGTGCGAGCGAGGCGAGGAAACGAGAGAACGAGAGAGGCAGCGCATCATGTATGTCAGCACGTTTGTCAATGCAGAACTGCTGGTGAAATGTGTGTGTGTGTGAGAGAGAGAGAGAGAGAGAGAGAGAGAGAGAGAGAGAGAGAGAGAGAGAGAGAGCCGTGCAGTCCTCGCGTGACGTCACGACCTTCGGCTACACTTTGTATTGCTGAAGGATATTAAATTTTAAGACCATCCGAGAGAGGGAAGGTGGCCAGAATTGAGATATAATGTCATAACGTCAGCTGCGGTCAGAAGAAGGTGTGTGGGAGCGTGGGCGTGTGTTGCCGGCTGCGTCAATATTACAACGCCGCGGATATTGAAGAATTGTGAAATGACTCCGAGTTAATTGAAATGTGTGGGTGAAAGTGCCACGTGTGTGTGTTGCAGGTGTTTTTTGATTAGTTCGTTCAGCGTTACGACACTGTGAGTACGAAATATTTAACGAGTGACTCGAATTTGTTAAGTAAAGATCACAGATTGACTAGAGTTCATAGTGTCACGTGCAACTCAGGCGTGTGTGTGTGTGTGTGTGTGTGTGTGTGTGTGTGTGTGTGTTTACAGCGTGTTTTCATTGCTTCCGTCAGCATTACGAAGCTATAAGATTTTTAACATCAACTGAAATTTATTACGTAAGATTGCAGACTGACTTATATTCATTGTTGTTTGGCATTCATTAACTGAAAGACTGGCAGTACGTAGAAATGAGAACCCTTAAAAATAAATAAATGAATAGCAATATAGGTGAAAAGTATAAACAAAAAAAATAGTAATGTGAAAGAAAACCATAATAACAATGATTGCTTTTGATTTTTTTTACATTCAATACCCAAGAATAGAAGCTGTTAGTGCATCTTTACGCCACTCACAGCTACTAGAAAGTCTTAAACCGTTTATGTCAATGATATATAAATTTAGTTCAATTTTCTTTTATTTATCTTTGCCTCTTTTCTGTGGTAGGTATTTTAATTTTATGTAGGAGGGGCAGTGGATAAGGGATATACTCGTATATATTATATATATATATATATATATATATATATATATATATATATATATATATATATATATATATATATATATATATATATATATATATATATATATATATATATATATATATATATATATATATATTATATTATATTATATTATATTCCACTGAGGTGCCGGTCCCCAAACAGAGTCAAAAGCGGTTTAGAATTTTGAGTGAAAGGTGTGTGTGTAATTAGGTGTATGTAGTTTTGTGTGAAGGAAGAGGGTAGGCTGTGACTGCTCCCTTGTGTTGTGAGACAAAGGAAAACGCTGAGTGAGGTCACGGTTGGGTTATTGATGAGTTCACAACACTCCCTGATCCAGTGCTTAAGACCTCACTGGGAGTAGCTATCGTTTCAGCAGGTGTCTACTGCTGGCCAGTGAGTGATGAGTGAAAGGGAAAACTTAGTGTGTGGGAGAGTGTGGGAGGATCACCACGTGTTATTATTGCTACAGAAAATGTAATTATATGTGGCAACTAATTCCGTTTCCTTTATTTATTTATTTTTTGTGTGGTGGGTACTAGAGAGAGGTGGGTTTGCTGGGGAGTGGGTATGGAGGTAAGGGGAAAATTCATTAGGTATGAGGATGTGGGAGGATGAGCACGTGTTAATACTGTGTGGAAAGAGAGGGAGGGAATGAAGTGGGAAAGTAAAAATAAAGGTGTTTGGTTCCATGGTTAATTGCACCCGTAGAAAACGTTGTTGAGTTTTTTAATTATATTGGAATAAACATTATATTTTTCCCATTGGTGTATTAAGATCAGGCAGCGTGTGTATGGTACAGTGGAAAAGATAGTTTATGGTGGTAGTATTATGGAGTTGTCATTATTTTTAGGGTCTCTTCACTCTACATTACTATAACAGTATGTTCATTATTGGCAGTATTTTCATTACTTTGGGTTTCTTTCCACTTAATTCTTTCGATTTATTACATTATATTCAAATGAAATTATTATTACATTATCTCCTTTATTTATAGTATTATCATTATTATTGGCTTTTTATCAATTTACTTCATTGCACGTAATTATATATATATATATATATATATATATATATATATATATATATATATATATATATATATATATATATATATATATATATATATATATATATATATATATATATATATATATATATATATATATATATATATATTTCATTCCTCATTATTAGTATCGTTTTCAGTACCTTTACTTTATCTTCACTATACTAAATAATTACAGTACCATCTTCATTATTCCCAATTTCTCACCTCGCAATACACTCCACTCTCTATCTTACCATTCTCTTTCACTATAATCTTTAATTTCGACAGGACCGTTACTACAGTAAAATTTTCTCTCCACACAGCACTCCCTCACTCGGCTCTAAATGTTCTCTCTCCGCATCACATGCCTCCCTCAACCTTGAAATAAAGTTAATTGATATTCGAAAACTGCGTCACCTTTTTACGTCACCTGTAACTTATAACTTGTCCCTCAGAGTGTTTCAATTACCTCCCTCTAGAGCTCTTTGATCCTGCACCTTGGCAAATCACGTTCCCGGGCCCCTTAAATCACTCACATTATCCTGAATATTGCCCTTGGATTCCTTTGATTTAAAAATGGGGAAAAAAAATAATAATAAAAAAAATCATAAATCGGATTAAAAGGATGTTAATTTTTTAGTGCCGTAACTTTCTTTAAATGTGTTTAATATTTCCTATCCATTCCTCCTTCATTCCTTGAGATTTCCACCTCATAGACAATATTAACACTAGAACACTTGTTAAGCCACCACAAAGCAACAAAAACCACTTTTAACAAGATTGTAATAAACCCCCCCCCCAAAAAAAAAAATAAATAAATAAAAAAAAAACTAACCTTCTCATCTGACAGACTTAAACGTATCTTACTTATGAAGAAAAATGTGGTCATGAAAAGGTTTGAAGTTGTGATTTTTTAGCCATCATAGCTTTCCTTACATCGCCCAAATACTCATTATCTATTCCCTTTGATTCCTTAGTGTTACGTCTTAAAAATGTATCGAAGTTTAAGGAAAATGAGTTATGAATACAGTCGAATTTGTAATTTTATTTATGCGTAGTAATTTTCCTTCTATCGGTCATCAGTTCCCTTTGGATTCCTTAGTGTTTTTCCTTTAAAAAAAAAAGTCATTTATAAAGAAAAATGTGATTGTGAATTGTTTAAAGAGATTTGATTTTTAAGGCATCATAACTTTCCTTTCATGTGAGAATATAATTAGACGTCATTATTTTTATACCTTAAAGAAAATTTAATTAGTACATGCATTTTTCTTTTAGGCACGTAATCCATACATTTCTGCAAAATCTTTGGTACATATTCTCTTTCACGCTTTTCTTTCAGCGTAAAAGTTTCCTTGAATATCGTACGAAGCTCCCAAAGTATCGAACTCTTGCGTCCATCCATAATAACAAGCACGTGATGGATGGGAGTGAAGATGAGGACTGATAGGATCCTAGAGTGAAAAAAAATGGTACTGTTGTTATTGATAGCTAAAGTTTAAGTGCAGTTTCGTTGCAGTGAGAGTAAGTGAGTACATGATATGAGTGAGGACTAAGAAACCAGAGCTACAGTACTTAATACAATACATTACTTAAATAATAGAATACTTAAATAATATAATACTTATATCATACAGTACTTGAGTGATAGGCAAGCAAAACATGCACTACAGTGTTAGGTAGATTATATATTAAGTAACTACATGTACATTAATAACAAACTAGCTAACACTGAAAAAAATCCTGAAATTTTTAGCATGAATACATCTCCTGTTTTTCTCCTCTTCCTCCTCTCTTCTCTCCTCTTCCTCCTCTCTTCTCTCCTCTTCCCTTTTTTTTCTCTTTTTTTTTTATCTTCTATCCTATGAATGTGTTCCTCTTTCCTTGCCTGTCTTCTTTCCTTCTCTACTTTCTTTCCTTTCCTCTCCTTTCCTCTCCTCTCCCCTCCTTTCCTTTCCTCTCCTCTCCTCTCCTCTCCTCTCCTCTCCTCTCCTCTCCTCTCCTCTCCTCTCCTCTCCTCTCCTCTCCTCTCCTTTCCTTTCCTTTCCTTTCCTTTCCTTTCCTTTCCTCTCTTCTTCCTCACCTCGTCTTACCTCACCACCACACCTCACCTCACCTTACTCACACACACACACACACACACACACACACACACACACACACACACACACACACACACACACACACACACACACACACACACACACACACACACACACACACACACACACACACACACACTTTCCATCACTCCTCCAACCTATCTTTCATATCTAACACCTCCACACCTCTCCACACCTGCTTCTCACACCTGTACAAACCTGCCCTTACCTTTAGACATCCCGGGGGACGTGTTGACGACCAAGGGCGCCGTCAGGTTCTTTGCGTTGTCGTCGTAGTCACCATAGAGAAGCCTCGGGGGTGGAACCATAGTGGTGGTGGTGGTGGTGGTGGTAGTTGTGGTGGTTGTGGTGGTGGTGGTGGTGATTAATTCTGTCAGGTAGAAAGGTTAGGTTGATTTTTATGATTTTTGTTGGGTTATTTATTTATTTATTTTTTTTTTGTGGTGGTGTTGTTATTGTAATCTTGTTAAATTGTTTGTTTTTGTTGGTTTGTGGTGTTTTAATTTTTTTTTTTTTTGTTAATGTGATTTTTGTTTGGTCTTATTTCTATTTTTATTTTATTTTATTTTTTTTGTATAAGTTGCAAGTTAGGAATGGTTTTGTTTTTTGTTGATTTGTGATATTTGATGTATTTTAGCTTCTATGTTTATTTTTGTGGGGTGGAAAAGTTGTTTATTTTGTTGTTTTGTGGGAGTTTATATTTTCTGAGGTGTCGTTATTTTCTTTTGATTTAAGATTGCAAGGAGTGGTCTGATATGTTGTTGATTTGTGATATTTTTATTAATTTTTTATTGTGTTCATGTTTTTTTCGGGAAGAAGAAATGATAAATATATCTAATTTGTGGGAATTTTTTTTTTCTGATTTCTATCGTGTTACTATTTTCTCTGTTAAGATCTGGTAAGAATTTATTTATTTTCGGTGGTTTTGACAAGATTTACTACGTGGCTTTTAGTGTTAATCTTCTATGAGGGGGAAAGGAAATGTATTATCAACTTTTTTTTTTTTTTTTTTATCGATCTAGTGAAGCAGTTTGTGTGGTGGACAGTGGCAGTGGTAGAAGAGGTGGAAGTCATGGTGCCCTTACCGGTAGTGGTGAGTGAAGGACAGTGAAGGACAATGAAGGACAGAGGGACAGTAACAGTAACAGTAGTATTGGCACAGGTGGTGATGCTTGCAGTGGTGAGGGAGGGAATGGTGATGGTGGTGGAGAGAGAGAGAGAGAGACACACACACAGAGAGAGGAAAAAACAAAGATAGTATGAAGTGTTAGTGGTGGTGCTACTGGCTGAGGGGCGGCTCTCTGGTGGTGGTGGTGGTGGTGGTGGTGGTGAGGGATCGCCCACAGGTAAAATTGCAGGTTAAAGTGGAAGTGCAGGTGGTGGAGGTGGAGGTGGACAGACAGACAGACAGACAGAGAGAGAGGCACGTTTTCATTTATTATTTTACGAGTGAACAATGCGAATGGTGAAAGTTTACGTGCATTTCAGTTTTGTTTGAGTATTGAAACGGTTTTTAGAGGCGTTCCTGCGTGTAGATTGCAGAGAGAGAGGGAGAGAGAGAGAGAAGGAGAGGGAGGGGGGACAAACACCACACGTTCACTCACCTCTTAGGATCGTGGACGCCTGCTCTTGCCCCATGAAGTTTTTGATGACACACGTGTAGATGCCGAAGTCTGAGCGAAGCAGGTTTCTCATGTTAAGCGTCATGTTGTGCCTGAGGGAGGGATAGGAGAGAGTGAGGTACTGCAGGGAACAAGAGAGAGTGAGCCGAGGTGCTGGAGTGTTGGAAGGACAGGAGAGTGAGGTGAGGTGCTGGAGGCAACAGGAGACGAACTGTTTTTACGAGGGAGGTTTCAAGACACTTCTCAGTTTATGAATAACCCTTTTAGTCACACCCTTTGGTTTCTGGCACCTTCAGTAGGCCTTTTGTTCGTGATTTTTTTTTCTTTTTTTTTTATGAAGTCATTCTTTATCGATTCTTTAAGTGTCTAGTGGGATTTGAACGCTGGCGTCCAACACTAAATGTTCCCAAGACCGTCACTTTATCCACTGGGCCATGGGAGCAACTGACAGATACAGGCTGGTAGATGAGAGATCATGGCGTCGTGGTAGGTGAGGCATTTTAGGGGACATAAGACAACAAAAAGCTAAGAAAATAAGGGAAGTTGTAAGGAACCATCAGGCCTACACGTGGCAGTTCTTGTATGAAACATGTTTACCTATTTGAACCTGTAATCTGGCGAGAGGAGTGGGTGGTTATTGTAGTTATTTTTGATGATCCCAATTGATGTAAGGTATATTCTAATCCTCCCATTCATTAGTTTGCCCAGCAACGCCAATGTCTGGTTCAGCCTCCACCTTGCTATGATCTGAACTATTTTAGGAGTATCAAGCCAGTTCGAAAATTGAAGTGGCTAACCTCAATCGAACTTTTCTGTTAACTTTTTGTGTGGAACTTTTTTTCGTACTTTTGTATTACCCTTGACCAGTCTCTGCAGTTTGGCCAGGAATGTATTGTGCTGTACTGGAATCTGGGACTATGACTGTTTTCTGTAAAAACCAGCCATTTTCTCAACTTTAACACGAACATAAAAACACAAGAAATAAGGGAAGCTGCACGAAGCCATCAGGCCTACACGTGGCAGTCCCTGTATGAAACACAACTACCTACCTATTTCCACCAGTCATCCCCTTCCATAAATTAGTCTAATCTTCCCTCAAAGTTTCCTAATGACTCAGCACTAGCCACCTGATTATTGAGGTGTAATATTTTTGCAAGACTGGTGACCAATACACAGCCACGGTAAAGAGCAGCAACACCACATATTTACTCGCACCTTCTGTACAATAATCAGGGAGCACGAGCAGTTTCCGTCAGAGTGAGCAATGTCTTCTGAATTTCTTTATTATATGCAAGACTGTGGAGACTGATACACATTCACACTAGTAGACAAACCTTGTATCTACTCACACATTGCACAAGAATATGGAAGCATTAATAGTGTCAGTTAACGTTTGTCATCATTCCCACTTTCTGTATTATTTGGAAGACTGAAAATTAATAGACGGTCACACAAGTAAACAGTTCACATACACACACACACACATTTACTGCACAAGAGTCTGGGAGCATTAGCAGTGTCAGTTAACGCTAGTCATTCTTCTCAGTTTCTATATTATTTGCAAGACTAGGGCACATTTTTCCTTAATTACAATGCACACTAATACATTTTTCTTCTACAGCCACCTCCAAACATTACACCAGCTAGACGTTGCAAAATCTATTCTCTTTTTTATCTCTCTCGTAGATAGTTATAAATATCACATACATTGCTTTTAGTGGTGTGAATCGTTGCATATGGCAGTGAAAGGGTTAACACACAGCCACACCAGTAAACAAACCCACGTATCAATTCACACAATGATGTCACAGATTGCATTACGCGCCGCACGTGGTCAATGTCTGGGAGTGGAGTGGTGGAGTGGAAGGCAATTGAGTTAGAGCATCTTGTGGCAAGGCGTGTGAGCTGACGGGAGAGTGGGAAAGTGAAGGTCAAAGGGAGCGGAGAGAGCACAGAGGGTACGTGGAAGCGATGAGAGGGAATAGTGGAAGTGATGGGGAACAAAGTGAGGCCGTACGGGAGAAGCGACAAGAGGAGGAGAAGGAGGAACAGGGGGAGGAGGAGGAGGAGGAGGAACAGGGGGAGGAGAAGGAGGAGGAGCAGGACGAGGGAATTGAAGTTAGGACAAAGGCAAGGAACAGGAGGAAGGGGAAGAGACGGAGGCAGCTTGGGTCGCTTCCCTCTATCTCCCCTTCAGGAAGAGGACGAGGAGGGGGCGAACTCCTCCTCCTCCTCCTCCTCCTTCTCCTCCACATGCGTCACAAGCCACAATAGTGTCCTTTGCTGCCAATATCAGAGGAGGAAGAGCGTCAGGAAACCCAAACCCTTCGTCATGTGTGTGTGTGTGTGTGTGTGTGTGTGTGTGTGTGTGTGTGTGTGTGTGTGTCCGTCCGTCCGTCCATCCGTCCGTCCGTCCTTCACCTCACCTCCCAGCTCCTTCATTATCTCGTTCTCCTTGTCTTCTTCCTCGTTCATATTTTCCTCTTTATCGTTGTCTCCATTATTGTCCACCACCACCACAATCTCTTCTCCCCTACTCCTCCTCCTCCTTCTCCTCCCCCCTTCCCCCAGCTGTTCCTGCCCACGTAAGCCTCACACACATATATTGTCCTCGTAAATCTATAGAAATCACCTTTATTACTAACCTCTTGGCCCTGTAGACCGAGGAGGAGGAGGAGGAGGAGGAGGAGGAGGAAAGGAGAGGAGAGGAGAGGGAAGGGGAGAAGAGGAGAGGAGAGGAGAGGAGGTGGTATGGAAATGCGGACTAAGTGAACAGCTGGTGCTCTAAGGGAAGGCAAGAAGGGGGGAGGGGGAGGGGGAATGGGAGGAGGAGGAATACAATGGAAGGCAAACAGCAACAGACCTAGAGGTCCTTACTGTGCTGTTTGTATAACTATCTTACACTAACTATCAGAGTAGAAGTGACAGGATGGCCAAGTAGAGGGTGAAGAGGAGGAGGAGGAGGAATACAAGAACATGGAGGAGAGCACCAACATGTAAGGAGGAGGAGGAGGAGGAGGAGGAGGAGGAACAGAAGAACAAGGAGGAGGAAAGCACTGACATGTAGGGAGGAGGAGGAGGAGGAGGAGGAAGAGAATAAGGAAGAAGACAACGTCGAGGGTAACGAGGAAAGCACATATGTGTATAGGGAGGAGGACAAGGAGGAAGAGGAGAAGGAAGAGGAAGACAAGGAAGAGATAAGGAATCACATGACAGGAGATTAAGGAGGAGGGAGAAGAGGAGAACAAGGAGGAGGAAAGGAGTGACGAAAAAAGAGGAGTAGGAAAATACAAGGAAGACGAGAAGAAAGATATTGACGATGAGGAAGAAGCTGTTCAGAAAGACCATTCAAAACAAACCATAGGAACCACAGCAGGAAAACAAAGACTTACAAGCAGAGTCACTCACGTATAAGGGGAAGAAGGACAAGGAAGAGGAAAAGAAAGAGAAGAAGGAAGATAGTGACAATGAGGAAGAAAGTGCTTCGAGAGACCATTAAAAACAAAGCTTAGGAAACACAGCAGGAAAACAAAGACAGACAAGCATACTCGCTCACGTATAAGAAGGAGAAAAATATGAAGAGGAGGAGAAGAATGAAAATAACGACAATGAGGAGGAAACTGCTCAGAAACACACACACACACAAAAAAAAAAAGACCAAAGGAAACATGGCAAAAAGAAGAAGAAGAAGAAGAAGAAGAAGAAGAAGAAGAAGAAGAAGAAGTCACTCACGTATAAGGTGGGTGGCCGTCTTGGGGCGTCACTGTGAAGTAATCATCGCTCAATAGCTGCGATCCTAATGAATTCTCCCTCATCCAGACCACGTGGGGCTCTGGGTGGGCGGCGTACAGACACGTGAGGCTGACAGTGGACCCTGGCAGCGCCCACATGGTCTGCTTGGGCCCCTGAATCAGTGGCTTGTAGTTCACGTTGACAATGACTCGCTTGCTGATGGAAGGAGGGTGGCCGTTGCTAGCGATGCAGAGGTACCCGCCTGCACTGCGCTGGTTCACTTCCTTCAGGGGCAGCGTGCTCCCGACGAAGTCTTGCACTGTTGGGGGAATGTAAAGTGAGGTGAGGTGAGGTTTCATTAGGTTTGGTTTGGTTTGGGGTGTGTGTGTGGGATTGTGTGTTGTTTTGGGTCGTGTCTTGTGTGTGTGTGTGTGTGTGTGTGTGTGTGTGTGTGTGTGTGTGTGTGTGTGTGTGGTTTGTTTGATTATTCATGGGTATCTTCCTATCTGTTTGTCCATATAACTGGTTGTTTATCAGTCTGTTTATCTATCTCTGCCTCTTTGCTTGTCCCTGTATGTTTACCTATTTTAATACCTGTATCTCCATTTCTTTCTCTCTGTATCTGTCTATCAGCGTATCAGTCAATCTACACATCTATTCATCTCTCAACTACCCACACATTTATCATATCTATACGTCGGAGCATGAAGTCCAATGTTTACAACTATTTCACCTGCCTTTTGTTCGCTTTGTATCAGCAGCAAGCGCCGTATTAATATTTCAGCCTTGGTCGGTGCTCGAAATGCTTGTTTGTTTACACCTGTGGCGAGGATTACACAGGCCAGCGTGCGTCAGTAATCATGGGCAAGTATTGGTAGTATTTGGTAATATTTGCCAGTGCCTGTATATGTTCATGCTTTTGTTTAGAGTTTAGATTTTTTGAGCTCATATTTTTAATTTTTTGTTTTGTGTTATACTAATTGAAAGCGGTTACGTGATTTGTGGGACAGAGGGCGGTGAGAGAGAGAGAGAGAGAGAGAGAGAGAGAGAGAGAGAGAGAGGAGAGAGAGAGAGAGAGAGAGATGAGAGAGAGAGAGAGAGAGAGAGAGAGAGAGGAAGAGGCGCAGGGATGAGATAAAGGAAGGAGATATGGGAAGTTAAAGAAGAGAGAGAGAGAGAGAGAGAGAGAGAGAGAGAGAGAGAGAGAGAGAGAGAGAGAGAGGAGAGAGAGAGAGAGAGAGAGAGAGAGAGAGAGAGAGAGAGAGAGAGAGAGAAAGGAGAAGAGCGGGAGAATAGAGGAGAGAGAGAAAGGAGGAGGAAAGGGGAAAATAAAGAAAGAGAGAGAGAGAAAGGAGAAGGAATGGGTAGATAAAGAAGACACAGAAAGGAGAAGGAAGAGAGAGAAGAGAGAGAGAGAGAGAGAGAGAGAGAGAGAGAGAGAGAGAGAGAGAGAGAGAGAGAGAGAGAGGATGGGGGAGGAAGTGAAGCGACGTTTAGATGAGGATGGAGAGGGAGGAGTGAAGAATGGAGGTCGTGCTGGGATTAACAAGAGACCCATTAAGGAAAAGGTGCATGAGACTAAGGATTGAATGGGTCTTGGGATTTCCGGGAGTATATATGGGCAGGGGAAGGAGAGGCGGGATTACTGAGATGGGATGAGAGTTGAAGGAGGAATGTTTCTTTGGGGGTCACGGAACTGAAGACTAGCTGAAGATTTCTTAGGTTCTCCCTCCCCAAAGAGTCACGGTGCTTGTAGAAAACGAGGATTGAAGATAAGTGGGATAGACAAACGATTACTTGAATGAGCTTAAAAGGAGAGAGAGAGAGAGAGAGAGAGGGGAAAAAAAAAAAAAACTCGTTCTTCCTCCAAAAAAGCCACGATGTTTGTAGGAATCGATGGTGATTGAATGAGGGTGGATAGAAATACAAAATCATGAAATTGTTAACATGATCTAGTTTGAAAATAAAAGAAAATACATAAAACGAATAGTTAAATGATTAAAATAATAAATAAGATCAAACAAATGGATTCTGCAACACCTGGTCACCTAACGTATTTAACCCACTCCTTTTACTGTGTTATTATTTCTGTGTGTACATTTAAATGTATATTGACTGAAGTGGTCTGATGTTTAACGTAGTACTGTTTAATTATTTACAGCGCCCCTGTGTTACTCCTGTGAACACCTTGCCCCTCGCCTCGACATCTCAGGGCGCCGCACACCGGTGAGTGTTGCTTGTTGTCCTGGCGTGTTTGGTGGACAGATCAGGGAAGAGGAGTTGCAGACTGTTGTGTTGTTGTTGTTGTCACTGCCTCCACTACTATACACAGGGTTGTTGCTGCTTCAGTTGTTGCCACTTCTACACTGCACACAGAAACTGTTACGCTGTGTTGTGCTTTCATGGTGAGTAATGACATACAAATGTAAATTATAATAATCATGTAAGTCTTCCCCGGAAGGTTGTTTATGGCTAAAGTAGTAACACACGTGATAACAACTGGTTCAACAGGGCAGCTTTTATGTGCTGTATTGCTGTGTTCCTGTTAAATAAGATCAAAGGTAAATTTAAAACTAAATGATTAAATTTCTGATATTGAAAGAAATATCTACGTGGCAGTTTGAATAGATAAATGAGTAAATAAAACTTTAATATAGAAAATGTCGAATAGAGAAAAAAAAGACTAACCACCCAAAAAAATAAAGAAAAAAAAATGACACGGATAAAAAAAAAATAAAAGTGACATAATATTCCTCGCTCATAAAAAAAATAAGAAAAAAGCACCGCCACACACACACATTCATAAAAAAAAGTTGTGTTCGCGTTGCTGTTAATTCCCTTTAAATTGAGAATGATGAGAGAGGCGCCGCGTGCAGTGAAAAACAAATAAACCCGCGTATAATTATTTAGATTGATAAAGGCGTGTGTGTGTGTGTGTGTGTGTGTGTGTGTGTGTGTGTGTGTGTGTGTGTGTGTGTGTGTGTGTGTGTGTATGTGTGTGGAGGGAGAGTAAACGCAGAGTGTGTCCCGTGATCGCTATGAAAATAAAATTGCGTTGATGGACTAGAGTTTTGATATATGTAGATGCAAATACGCGGTGACACACACACACACACACACACACACACACACACACACACACACACACACACACACACACACACACACACACACACACACACACACACACACACACACACACACACACACACACACACACTCGGAAGCACATTTAGATGATCTATCAGTTGTATTTCTTTTATTCTCATGTTTCTCCTCCTTATTTCATGACTTTTATATTGTTTTCTATCTTTATCCACCCTCTCTGTATGCGTGGCTATGTGTATTTCTCTCTCTCTCTCTCTCTCTCTCTCTCTCTCTCTCTCTCTCTCTCTCTCTCTCTCTCTCTCTCTCTCTCTCTCTCTCTCTCTCTCATACCAATGCAGCAATGTTAACAAATAATTATACAATATATGACATTGCCTCACGCATCCCTTTGCTCTCCCCCTCCCACGCGCCCTCTCTGTCCCACACCCTCTTTCCCACCCATATCTTTCCCTATTCCTCCTGCCCACCCTCACCCTATGTACCCTTCCACCCACCCTCCCATCCTTCCTACTCTCCCATTACATACCAAAGACAGCGTCAGTGATCTAATGCTGTCATAGTCTTCCCTGATCCACCTAATTACTCCCCCCTCTCTCTCTCTCTCTCTCTCTCTCTCTCTCTCTCTCTCTCTCTCTCTCTCTCTCTCTCTCTCTCTCTCTCTCTCTCTCTCTCTCTCTCTCTCTCTCTCTCTCTCTCTCTCTCTCTCTCTCTCTCTCTCTCTCTCTCATCCCATTTCCTTCTTTCATCCCCTCACCTATCTTCTCCCTTTCCTCTCACACCCATCGTCACCTTTCCCCCCTCTCCCTCCTTCACCCTTCCCTATTCTCCAGACCCTCTCCCACGATCACCCTTCCTTACCCTCCCACTCACCCATCCCACCCCACCATACTCCTTCCCTGTCCTTTCCTCACCCTTCTACCCTTCCTTTTCCCCACCCTCACCTGGTCATCCCCTCTCCTTCCCTTTCCCCATCCTCCCTCCTTCTCCCCTCTCCAGTACCTACCGAAGACCGCGTCAGTGATCCTAATGCTGTCGTAGTCCTCTCTGATCCACCTGATTGTGGGCGTGGGCGTGCCGTGCGCCCTGCAGGTGAGGTTCGCCGCCTCGCCGCTGTTCACCGTCACCTCCTCGTCCCCGCCATCCAGCACCGGGGGCTCTGGGGAAGAGAAGGAGAGGGGTTGTGAGGTTAAGTTAGGTTAAATGAAGGGAGAAAGAAGGAAGTTAAGATGGAACAGGTGATGGGAGATACAGAAAGAGTGGTAGAGAAGTTATACTAGGTTAGGTTAAGTTAAGCTAAGTTAGGATATGTTAGATTAGGTTAGATTAAGTTAAGTGAACGGAGAGAGAGGGGAATTATGTTGGGAAAGTGAAGGGAAAGATAGAGAGAGAGTGAGAAGAGAGATGTCATGTTGTTAGGAGGGTACGTGGGAAGAGAGAGTGAGAGAGGGAGAGGAGCTGTTAAATTATGTTATGTTGGAGAGAGGGTATTTCTTTATGCTGGGTGAAACGAGAGAGAGAGAGAGAGAGAGAGAGAGAGAGAGAGAGAGAGAGAGAGAGAGAGAGAGAGAGAGAGAGAGAGAGAGAGAGAGAGAGAGAGAGAGATATGGGTGGAGACGAGAGCTAATAGGTTAGGTTATGTGAAGGGAGACGGAGAGATAGGAAGCTGTTAGTTAAGTTAGCTTAAGTTAGGAAGTGAGGTGGAGTGTAGGCTGCATGATAGATGAAAGGTTTACTCAAACACATGTACAGTGTTTTGGCCTGGTAGGAGTGGAGAGAGAGAGAGAGAGAGAGAGAGAGAGAGAGAGAGAGAGAGAGAGAGAGAGAGAGAGAGAGAGAGAGAGAGAGAGAGAGAGAGAGAGAGAGAGAGGAGTTGTTATGTTAGATTAGGTGGGTTGGTGATGAGAGAGAGAGAGAGAGAGAGAGAGAGAGAGAGAGAGAGAGAGAGAGAGAGAGAGAGAGAGAGAGAGAGAGAGAGAGAGAGAGAGAGACGTGATTCTAAAGGGGATTGTTTGGTTGATAGGGAGTGTGTGGGAGATTAAGAGAGAGAGGGTAATAGGGGAGAGAGAGAGAGAGAGAGAGAGAGAGAGAGAGAGAGAGAGAGAGAGAGAGAGAGAGAGAGAGAGAGAGAGAGAGAGAGAGAGAGAGAGAGAGAGAGAGAGAGAGAGATGGAGAAAGGGAGAGGGATAGAGGGAGAGGGGAGGGAGAGCAAGAGAGGGGGAGGGAGAGGGAGAGAGGAGATGGGGAGAGGGGGAAAGAGAGGGAGGAGAGGGAGAAGGGGAGGGAGAAGAGGAGGGAGAGGGAGAGGGAGAAGGGGAGGAAGAGGGAGAGGGAGAAGGGGAGGGGAGGGAGAGGGAGAAGGGGAGGGAAAGGGAGAAGGGGAGAGGGAGAAGGGGAGGGAGAGGGAGAAGGGGAGGAAGGAGAGGGGGAAGGAGAGGAAGAGGGGGAGGGAGAAAGAGAGGGGGAGGGAGAGGGAGAGGGGGAGAGAGAGGGAGGGAGAGGGAGAGGTTAGAGAGAGGGAGAGGGGGAGAGGGAGAGGGAGGGAGAGGAGGAAAGAGAGGGAGGGAGAGGAAAGAGAGGGAGGGAGAGGGGGAGAGAGAAGGAGGGAGAGAGGGAGAGGGAGAGGGAGAGAGGGAGTTGATTACAAATGAAGGGCAGACAGTTTCGTTAATTAACTTCAAACCATAAATCATATTGTAATTTATTTTTTCTTTTTCTTTACCCCTTCTACTGTACTCTCTCTCTCTCTCTCTCTCTCTCTCTCTCTCTCTCTCTCTCTCTCTCTCTCTCTCTCTCTCTCTCTCTCTCTCTCTCTCTCTCTCTCTCTCTCTCTCAAGTTAATCTCTTTCTCTCTTGATTAAAAGAAAAAAGTGAGAAAAACGAGAAAGGACAGTATGATGAGAGAGAGAGAGAGAGAGAGAGAGAGAGAGAGAGAGAGAGAGAGAGAGAGAGAGAGAGAGAGAGAGAGAGAGAGTGAGTAAATTCAGTATAAATAAAATGGGAAAATAAAGGAAAGAGGGAAGGAGATAAAGAGAGGAGAGAGATGGAGGAGGGATGGAAGGAGGGAGGGAAAAAATTAGGTTAGGCAGTTTCCCACACACTGGGAGGGAAAAGGTTAGTGATGATGGAGGAATAAAGAAGGAGATAAGTGGAGGGAAAATCGAAGGACGAGGAGAGGGAGAGAAAAAAGAGGAAGAAAATATTTTTTTAAACTAAGGGAGGTTTTTAGAATGAGAGGCGAAGGAGAAAAGGGAAAATGAGATGAAAAAATGTGTCGTCTCTTTAAATATTTGATGAAATAGAGAGCGAAAAATCAGAATAAGAGTTGCTTCATATAGTATTCTTAATTATTATTGAAAAAAATGTATCATCTTTTAAATGAATGATGAAATAGAGAGGAAAAAATCAGAATAAGAGTCGTTTCATATAATATTCTTAATTATTAAAGGTTTGTGGTTTTATAGTGTATCATATTGAAAATGATTTAATATTTCAAATACTATTAGAGAATACGTAATGTTTTGAAATGTTTAATGAAAAGGAAACATATATAACATTCGCGATTTTGTGTTCATTATCACCTAAGCACTTTTTAATGCATTATGCATTTTCATAAAGTCTACATGACACACACACACACACACACACACACACACACACACACACACACACACACACACACACACACACACACACACACACACACACACACACACACACACACACACACACACACACACACAGATAGACGGACACACACACACACACACACACACACACACACACACACACACACACACACACACACACACACACACACACACACACACACACACGTATTTCCATTGTTTATTTCAGTATATATTTGTTTTTTGAGTTGGAAATGTAAAGCTTTTGTCTCGGGAAAAATGTCTCTGCGCCGGTTTTTTCCCCCCTCACATATTAAAAAGTTTTCTCTTCCGTCACATTTTGCTTGTATCACTTGAGAGTGGAATGTGGAATGTGTGGTTGTGTTCCCTGAGACTCATTCCACACTGCATCATTGTCCTGGCTCTTAAAATCTCACTTCTTTGAATTCTAAAGCTTCATGTACTGTTTTTCTTTCTTTCTTCTTCTTCTTCTTCTTCTTCTTCTTCTTCTTCTTCTTCTTCTTCTTTTTTTTTAAGTTATGTCAGTTTGTCTTAGACCGTCATTCTATTCTATCATAAAACTTGATTCCACTGTCTTGAGATTTAATTCCATTCTATCTTTTTTCAATCCCCTTTTCAACCCCTAAAACCTTAATGTATTAAAAAAACTATACCATTTTGTTTTCTTTATTAAATGTCTTCAACCTTTATTGTAGTCTTAAAATTTCATTCCACTCTTTTTCTTTATCAATCACTAAAACCTTCTACCTACTCTGAAAATTCCGTTCCTTTCTTCTCTTTTACATTTTTTTTATACCTTAATTTCACTTAATCTTAAAATTTCATGGAATCTTCCTCTTTTTACACTCACTTAAACCGTCATTCCACTGTGTCTTAGATTTTCATTCCACTCTTCTCTTTTGAATTCTTATACCTAGATTCTCTTATACCTACATTCCACTTAATCCTAAAATTCCCTTCCACTCGCCTATTTCCTTTCAATCACCTTGTCTTAAAAGTTCTTTCCTCTCCTCTCTTTTGTCGATCAATAGTCCTTCATTCCATTTCTTAAAGCAACATTACACTTTCTGTCTTTAACATCCCATGCATATAAATCATTCCTCCCTCTCTATTACAACATGCTCTTACACAGACACACACACTCTCTCTCTCTCTCTCTCTCTCTCTCTCTCTCTCTCTCTCTCTCTCTCTCTCTCTCTCTCTCTCTCTCTCTCTCTCTCTCTCTCTCTCTCTCTCTCTCGTCTGGGGCTTCATTCTCCCATTCCTTAAGCTTCATTCGTCTCTCTCGCTAATGGTTCTTTTCACCTTCTTAATTATCATGTGAATATGCATGTGTTCTCTCTCTCTCTCTCTCTCTCTCTCTCTCTCTCTCTCTCTCTCTCTCTCTCTCTCTCTCTCTCTCTCTCTCTCTCTCTCTCTCTCTCTCTCTCTCTCTCTCTCTCTCGTCCTGTTTCGCTTCTGAGTCATTTCCTCTTCCCTCTACCTTCCCTGCGTATCCCATTGTGTCCATTTCCCTTTATTAACGCGGCATCCTTGTATCTCTATATGTGTGAGTCTTTTAGTCTCTCCTGTAGCTGTATATACCTGTACTTTTCATCTCCAGTCGGCTCAGGTTACTGTATTTTGCTATGTCTGTTTGTTATGTTATATTGAGTAAGTGTCTATGTAATTGATGAGTATAAGAGACAAGATTAATTTTCGCCTTTACTGTCTTGTCTCGTGTTTCAGAATGTTGTGTGTTGGAAACTAGTCTTTTGATTTGTATAGAGGAGAACATATAAGCTTTCGCCTTTATCTCACAGTTGAATAAATGAAGACAGAATTCAGGAAAAAAGAGAACGGTAAAGAAATTCATGATAAAAACAAAGGGGAATTTAAGAGTGTGGTGTATTAGAGAGTTTTTTTTAATCTGTATAGAGAAGACAAGACAGTCCTTTACTACCCTATAATTTACTTGTTTTTTTATCTTCATTTAAGTAACATCCTCCCTTCAGTCCTCCCTTCACTTTTTTTTTTTCCACCTGCATCGATTTGCCAGCTATTTACTCTCTTTCTCTCTCTC
Organism: Scylla paramamosain; assembly: GCF_035594125.1. Taxonomy (NCBI): domain Eukaryota; kingdom Metazoa; phylum Arthropoda; class Malacostraca; order Decapoda; family Portunidae; genus Scylla; species Scylla paramamosain. The sequence continues at coordinate 6,160,622 of NC_087176.1, forward strand.
TCTCTCTCTCTCTCTCTCTCTCTCTCTCTCTCTCTCTCTCTCTCTCTCTCTCTCTCTCTCTCTCTCTCTCTCTCTCTCTCTCTCTCTCTCTCTCTCTCTCTCTCTCTCTCTCTCTCTCTCTCTCTCTCTCTCTCTCTCTCTCTCTCTCTCTCTCTCTCTTGACAGGTGGTTTCCTTCACCTGGTTAATTGCTCACTAAACCGACACACCTGAGCTCTGCAAAACAGCCCCCTTGAGAGTGCTCCTCCTCCTCCTCCTCCTCCTCCTCCTCCTCCTCCTCCTCCTCCTCCTCCTCCTCCTCCTCCTCCTCCTCCTCTTCCTCCTCCTCCTCCTCCTCCTCCTCCTCCTCCTCCTCCTCCTCCTCCTCCTCCTCACTGCAGTATTCACCCACTCACGTCTTAAAACAGAGCATTTACCTTGTCTTTTCGGGTCATTTTTGTGAGTTCATGTTGTAATTCATATCTGCTTTTCTCTTATAATTTTTACGTTATTATGTAACTCTCTCTCTCTCTCTCTCTCTCTCTCTCTCTCTCTCTCTCTCTCTCTCTCTCTCTCTCTCTCTCTCTCTCTCTCTCTCTCTCTCTCTCTCTCTCTCTCTCTCTCTCTCTCTCTCTCTCTCTAATGACCCTTTTATCCCATGCATTATATTATCCTCTCAAGCTCATGTCTTCTCTATACTATTTACTTTAGTCCTTCCCTCGCGTCCTCACTCTGGCGTTAAACTAATACAATAAATGCACTAACACCTCACTGCACTCTCCTTTGCACTCTCCTGCACCTCCTTATACACCTTTGCTTCGTAATTGGGTGTTTATTGCGCCTTTGTCTTTGAATGTGTGTGTGTGTGTGTGTGTGTGTGTGTGTGTGTGTGTGTGTGTGTGTGTGTGTGTGTGTGTGTGTGTGTGTGTGTGTGTGTGTGTGTAACTGATATTGTCAGTGGCAGGTTTTTTGTTTACTCAGGTGGATGGCGTAGTTTATGTTCCATTTATAGTACACGCTCCTTCACTCCCTCACACAAAGGCCACCTCTCCTCTCCCTCCAATGGCTTCCTGTCCTCCCTCTGTCACGGAAATGTCACCTTCCCTTCACAAACTACAACACATTCTTGCCTTTTGTCCTTCAGTGACGTGAAGTTTTCGTTCTTTTATTTACTTACGATATTCTTCTTCCTTTGTGCTCTTTGCATGTAAATGTTGCTTTTCTTTGGGCATAAATCTACCAGTTAGCTATTTACATTTTTCATCATTTTTTTATTTGTTCTAAGTGATTTCTGGTTCCCTTTAGGTGTACTTCTTATTAATGTTCTAAGTTTCTTGTTTATATTCTTTATCTATTCTTTTATGTATTTTTTTTTTAGCAATACATAGGTCATTTCCATATTCTTCCTTCTATTACGTAAATGTTTTCGGAATAGGATAAAGAAATGTATTTAAGGGGTAAAAGTATTTCTTTCATTTTTTCTTGGTTAATCTTCTTAAAAAAAATCGTTTTACACTTGTATCTTAAAAAAGAGAGAAAAAAAGAGAGGTTGAATAGAAAGGACAAAAAAGTTCCTAATTCAAGGTGTGTGTGTGTGTGTGTGTGTGTGTGTGTGTGTGTGTGTGTGTGTGTGTGTGTGTGTGTGTGTGTGTGTGTGTGTGTGTGTGTGTTTGTGTTCTGTAAGCTACAAGACTTATTTATGTACATATACGTACCGTACATAACAACACACATGCACATCAACTCACTCACTCACACTCACACACACACTCTTCTAAAACTTTCACATTCCACTTTACGAAACTTCCACACCCGTACCCTCGTTCCACCCATCCAGCCGTCCTGTCCTCCACTTCTTCATTCTCATTCTCTTCCAACTCGTACGTTCCAACAGTGAGTTTCAGCGTAGTTTGTCTCTTTTTTTCCTCTGTGTGTCCTTTATTTATTATTTTTCCGCATGCCTAAGTTCTCTCTCTCTCTCTCTCTCTCTCTCTCTCTCTCTCTCTCTCTCTCTCTCTCTCTCTCTCTCTCTCTCTCTCTCTCTCTCTCTCTCTCTCTCTCTCTCTCTCTCTCTCTCTCTCTCTCTCTCTCTCTCTCTCTCGCCATTCCAATTGCACTTCACATACCTATATCTTCCCCGTTGCATATTCCCACTGGTATGAAGGGTCGAGAATTCCCAACACATACACGCACACACACACATGCATACATACACACCCACACGCCCTCAGTTCCGCCTATTCGCACACCCTTACTACGGTTAACACTTAATCTAACGCCCTCAAGCCTAACACACACACACACACACACACACACACACACACACACACACACACACACACACACACACACACACACACACACACACACACACACACACACACACACACACACACACACACACACACACACACACACACACACACACACACACACACACACACACACACACACACACACACACACACACACACACACACACACACACACACACACACACACACACACACACACGGTAATACACCTCTCTCTCTCTCTCTCTCTCTCTCTCTCTCTCTCTCTCTCTCTCTCTCTCTCTCTCTCTCTCTCTCTCTCTCTCTCTCTCTCTCTCTCTCTCTCTCTCTCTCTCTCTCTCTCTCTCACTACGTTCACTAAATGATACATACATACACACATGCATATCCTCCTCCTCTTTACATCTGGAGTCTTCCCTTTTGTGTGTCTGTTCATCCACACTTCCACCAATAGACTCACCAGCATTCATTTATAGCCCTTCCCAGACACACGCGTTGTATCCTCTGTTATAACGCTCGCCTCTCACGCATTTGTCTGCCGCTTCAAGGATAAGGGAGAATTGGTATGCATGTTGGCTAAGATGCGAAGATAATGTAGATGAGTGGTTTCGGGGTTTGAGATGAGAATATAGTCTGTTGTGTCGTAACAGAACGTAGTTTTAAGAAAAATGTAACTTTTCATAATGACTTGAAAATATAGGACATATCTTATCATTGCATCGTATCACAATTTAGGATGACAACTTACCATAAGAAATCACAACGCAGCTTAAAATATGAACTTCGCTAACACAACACAACAACACAAACCTTCTTTGTCACACGAACACTACAAACTACAAAACAAACACCATTCAACATTCACACACAAGCACACACCCAAACACCCACACAAACACCCACCCAAACACCCACACAAATACACACACAAACTTCCAAACAAACCATAACACACACACACACACACACACACACACACACACACACACACACACACACACACACACACACACACACACACACACACACACACACACACACACACACACACACACACACACACACACACACACACACACACACACACACACACACACACACACACACACACACACACACACACACACACACACACACACACACACACACACACACACACACACACACACACACACACACACACACACACACACACACACACACACTGTCGGACTGCTCTTCTGGTATCGATCCCTAAGTGTCTTGACACCTCCCTCAACTTTTCTTCATTAACTTCAGCAACATTCGCGGCCTTAGATCTGATTTTCAATATGTAGAACACCACATCTTCTCTACTAAACCTCATCTTTTCCTCACTGAAACACAGGTATCTGAGGCAACTGACAGTAGCCTCTTTTCTGTTCCCCTCCTACTTTCTCTATTCAAAGCTGGATGTTGCATTTATGTGTGCAACGACTTAACCTGCTCTCGTGCTATCGCCCTTGAATCTTCCGAGTTTTCTACCCTCTGGCTACGACTACTGTCAAACTAAATTTATCTGGGCTGTATACCTCTCACCTAACTCCTTTGACTATAAGAAATTGACTACTTAACTTCCAAGTGGAGCACATTCTGACTTTCTTCGTTTTTGCAGAGATCTCCATTCGTGGAGACTTCACTGTTCACCACCAGCTTTGGCTTTCACTGACCATCCTGGTGAACTAGCTTTTAACTTTGCCATCTTTCACGACATAGAACAACTGGTGCAACACCCTACTCGTATTCCTGACCGTCTTGGAGATACGCTCAACATTCTTGACCTTTTCCTGACCTGTAATCCTGCTTATGTTGTTACTCCTTTCTCCCTTTCTCTCCGATCACAATCTCATATCTGTATCTTGTCCTATCGCTCCAATCCCTCCTCAGAATTCCCCTAAGCGGAAGTGCCTCTAGCGCTTTGCCTCTGCTAGTTGAGGGGACCTGAGGAGGTATTTTGCTGGTTTTTCTTGGAATGACTATTGCTTCCGTGTCAGAGACCCGTCTCAGTATGCTAAGTGCATAACAGAGGTGATAGTGTCTGGCATGGAGGCGTACATTCCTCACTCTTTTTCTCGACCTAAACCTTCCAAACCTTGGTTTAACACAGCCTGTTGTCGTGCTATATGTGATAGAGAGGTGGCCCAGGAAAGGTACTTGAACTTTCCATCACCTGAATCTTATGCGCTTTATATTTCTGCCCAGAATCATGCCAACTAGCCAGAAATTCCTTCATTGATCGAAAATGTCAAAATCTTTCGAGATCTAACTCCTTTCGTGACTTCTGGCACCTAACCAAAAACATCTTCAATAAATTTGCTTTTTCATCTTTCTTTCATTTCAACTAGATGGCACCATTGCCATCTCATCTATTTCTAAAGCTGAACTTTTCGCTTAAACCTTTGCTAAAAACGCTACCTTGGATGATTCAGGGCTTGTTCCTTCCTCTTCTCCATCCTCTGACTACTTCATACTATCTATTAAAATTCTTCGCAATGATGTTTTCCATCCCCTCGCTGGCCTAAACCCTCGGAAGGCTTATGGATCTGATGGGGTCCTTCGTATTGTTCTCCAAAACTGTGCCCCACTACTTTCACCTTGCCTAGTCAAACTCTTTCAACTCTGTCAACATCTACCTTTCTTTCTTTGTGGAAATTTATTTACATTAAGCCTGTTCCTAAAAAGGTGACCGTTCTAATCCCTCAAACTACTGTTCTATTGCTTTAATTTCCTGCATATCTAAAATTTTTAATCTATCCTCAACAGGAAGATTTTTAAACATCTGTCACTTCACAACCTTCTATATGATCGCCAGTATGGGTTCCGTCAAGGCCGCTATACTTGTGCTTTTCTGGCTTTCCTTACTGAGTCTTAGTCATCCTCTTTTAAAGGTTTGGTAAAGCTTTTGTTGTTGCCCTAGACATATCAAAAGCTTTTGATAAGAGTCTGGCACAAAGCTTTGATTTTCAAAGTACCCTCCGATGGCTTGTATCCTTCTCTATGTAACTTCATCTGAACTATTCTTTATGACCGTTCCATTGGTGCTATGTTAAACGGCCACTGTTCTTCTAAATCTATTAACAGTGGTGTTCCTCAGGGTTCTGTCCTGTCACCCACTCTCTTCCTATTATTCATCAATGATCTTCTAAACCAAACTTCTTGTCCTATCCACTCCTAAGCTGATGATACCACATTGCACTTTTTTTTGTCTTTTCGTAGACGTCCAACCCTTCAGCAAATAAACAGTTCACGCTGGGAAGCCACAGAACGCCTGACTTTTGATCTCTCTAAAATTTCGATTGGGGCAGAGCAAACTTGGTATTGTTCAGTGCCCCAAAAAACACAATTCCTCCATCTATCAACTCGACACAACCTTCCAGACAACTATCCCCTCTTCTTGATTGACACTGAACTGCCCCCCTCTTCTACACTGAACATCCTCGATCTGTCCTTTTCTTATAATCTAAACTGGGAACATCTCATCTATAGCTAAAACAGTTTTTGTGAAGTTAGGCGTTCTGAGTCGTGTCCACCAGTTTTTTTCATCCCCCCAGCTGCTAAATCTGTACAGGGGCCTTATCCGCTCATGTATGGAGTATGCTTCACAGGTCTGGGGACAGTTCCACTCATACCGCTCTTCTAGACAAGGTGGAATCGTATGCTTTTCGTCTCATCAACTCCTCTCCTCTAACTGACTGCCTTCAGCCTCTTTCTCATCGCCGCAATGTTGCATCTTTGTCTATTTTCTGGCGCTCTTCATGCCAACTGCTCTTCTGATCTTGATGACTGCATGCATTTCCTCATCTCGCGGCGTCACTGCACAAGAATTTCTTCTTTCTCTCCTCTTATTCTGTCCACTTCTCAAATGTAAGAGTTAACTAGCCTTCTTACTCATTCATCCCTTTCTCTGGTAAACTCTAGAACTCTCTGCCTGGTTTTGTATTTACGCCTTCCTATGACTTGAACTCTTTCAAGAAGGAGGTTTCAAGACATTTATTCTGCATTTTTGACTAAAGCTTTTGACTCTGTTCGGGGACCGCGGGCCAGTGGCCCACCCCCTCCACCCCCTTTTTTTTTTTTTCTTCCTTTTGCAGCATTTGTTGTCCTTTGCCAGTGCCCCTCCTACATAAAACACACACACACACACACACACACACACACACACACACACACACACACACACACACACACACACACACACACACACACACACACACACACACACACACACACACACACACACACACACACACACACACACACACACACACACTCATACACATACACACACCCTGGGAGGTCCAGAGTGAATGTGGACTAATCACGATATTGTGATTGATAATTAGGACGAACATCCTAACGCACCCAGCCCCAACCCACTCAAACACACCCATTCTCATACCCCCTATATCACCATAAATACACACCCATACACCCAAACACCCCCACCGCAACATCTAAATAAACCCACACCGACTCACCCACAACAGTCAGGTAGCCGGTGACGGATCTCGGTGGGGAGGTGTTTACTTGGCACCAGTAGGCACCCTCATCTTTGAGCGTGACGTCCGAGATAGTGAGGACCCACGTGCTCCGCTGCTCCCTTTGTATGCTGACGCGGCGGTTGTTCGTGAGGACGTCCGTGGCCACCGTCAGCACGGCGCCTGTCCCCTGGAAGCCCCACGCCACCTGTGCGACGCCACCAGGAGGGAGAAGTGGGAGGCGTTAGTAATGGGTTTGGGTGGGTGTGGGTGTTGTAGAGAATTACTTAGAATTAGAGTAGGTTAGGAAATTTGTGGGTGTTTGGATTAAATTGTTAGGAGAAATTTGAGAAGATATGGGAAAGTGACTGGAAAATTAGAATGAATTAGAGGTGTGGATGGTGCAGATAATAAAGAGGAATTGAGCAAGTTTGGGAGAGTGTGGGTGTTTGTATTCAGGTTTGTGTGCGTTAGGAATGCTGAGGGATCATGTGGGTGTTGTGAAGGGTGGTGGTGAAGGTGAAGGGTGGTGTAGTTGATGGACTGCCGTGATAGCAATGAGTGAGTGAGTGTAAGTGTTTGATATAGTCTTTGTGAGATCTTCGTGTATGCTCTGGGAATTATTTTTTCATTACGTAAGAAGGGCTGTGGCTAAGGAGAACGAAACCTGGTGAAAAGAAGCCCACAAAAGAGTAAGACGCGGTAGTACTGACTGTAGGAGTTTGATGTAGCATTTGCGAGCTTTTGTGAATGCACTGGGAGTCTTTTTTTTTTTTTTTTTTACGTAAGAAGGGCTTTGACTAAGATCTAAAACTGATGAAAAATTAACTCACAAAAGAATGAGATCTAGCAGGAGTGACAAGGTGTTAGATTCAAAGTTTATTTTTGCGGTTGCGCTGGAGGTAATTTTTTTTTTTTTTTGTAAGAAGGCTCTGGCCAGAGGCAACAAAAACCGGTGGAAAAGGTCCATTAAAGATACCAGACCCTAAAGGAGACTGTTCAAAGGCTGGGCCAAAATTAGCTTGAGAAGTGTCTTGCATGAAGGGCTTATGTATGTCCTGTGAAGGTTATTTTGGCTTTGGATGAAGGGCAGTGTTTGTGAGTCAGGAGACTGTGAACTAGACTTTATGATACACAAGAGAGGCAAAACAAGGCTATTTCTGGCCATGGTAAAGGGTAATGTGTCTATGAATAAGAAGTAATATCAAAGCAAAAACTGGAAACTATATTATAATGTACAAGGCAAGCAAAACAAGTCTGTTTTTGCCCATGACGAAGGGCAGCGTGTTTGGAAATCAGACCCATTAGGACAGACTGGGGTTGTAGATTTTTAAGCGGACAAGGGAGAAGGGAGGCAAAACAAGGCTATTTCTGGCTCTGACTAAGGGGAATATATTTGAAAATCATGAGAAATAACAAACAACTGACTTAGAACTAGACTTTTATAACCCATAAGGAAGGGAGGGAAGGCGTCTTGGTCATAATAAAATGTAGTGTATTTCTGAATGAAAACCATTAAAAAGGACGGACTAAGAATTTGAATATCCTCAAACATAAGAAAGACAAAGAGCAACAACACATTTAGGTGAAGAAACATCCCACTAATTGTCTCCTTAAATAAAAAGGAGGGAATATAAATATGAGATAAGAGGGTTTACTAGGGTGGCCTTGAAAGGAGCGGGGAGCAATGCAGACGATTGTGGGAAGATTAGAAGCCTTTTGTTTACTGTGGAATTATAGAGGCTGAAGATAATGCCCTGAGGGAGAGGGAAAAGGGTATTGGTGTGTGTTTATGTTCTATGTGTGTGTTGCGAGTTAATGAGTGGATTAGCTAGGGGTTGTGATGGTGGTGGTGATGATGCAGTGAAAAGTTGTAGAGTGAGTTATAGAGAGAATATGGATAGGCAGTATATTTATTTGTTTATTCATTTATTTGTTCATTCATTGACATTTTATGAAATATTATGAGTGTTAATAGTCGTGATGATGGCGGTGATGGTGGTGGTGGTGGTGGTGGTGGTGGTTATAATGAAGAATTATAGTGAGAATTAGAATACTAACCTCTATTTTTTATTTATCTACTTATTTATTGACTTTTAATAATATTCTTGGTGTTAATAGTAATGATGGTGATGGTGGTGGTGGTGGTGAAAGACACAATAATGGTGACAGTAGTGTGGTGACGAACAGTGTAATGGCAACAACAGTGATAATGGTGGCATGATGGTACTGGCTCCGCATTATACAACAGTGATGATGGTGGCATGATGGTACTGGCTCCGCATTATATAGAAAATGTTGAGTTTTTATTATATACCGAAAGGAAAGGAAATGTATAATGTTAAATTAATGCTGGGTGCTTGTGTTTCATCAAAGGGATGTTTTGTATTAACAACAGGTATTTGAAATGTGAGGTGGACGGTTTGGTTTTTACAGAGAGAGAGAGAGAGAGAGAGAGAGAGAGAGAGAGAGAGAGAGAGAGAGAGAGAGAGAGAGAGAGAGAGAGAGAGAGAGAGAGAGAGAGAGAGAGAGAGAGAGAGAGAGAGAGAGAGAGAGAGAGAGAGAGAGAGAGAGATATGTGGGGTTAAATATCATCTCGTGTTCAATTTTCTAAAAGGAATATGATGTTACAGCCAAATGTTATAAAAAGTGAGTCTTAATCCGGACTTTATGCTTTCATCGTGACGAACTGAAGCCTTAAGTCTCTCGCCTCCGCCGCTCATCGTGACCTCATTTACATTTTTCACTTTTAAGAGCACATTTTGATTCCCTGACGAAGACGCTGCGGGGGATTTTGAGGCGACGCGGTGCAGGGTGAAGAAAACTAGATGGAGGCCAAGTCTAGATATGTGAGGTTGGGAAAGTAATTGATCGGAAAGAGAAGGGGGATTTAATGGAGGTTGAGTATATTTTTGAGTGACGCTGGGAAGGTAATTCATCGAAGAGAAGAGAATAGAAAATTAATGGAGGTTGAGTTTATATTTGAGTGACGTTGGGAAGGTAATCGATTGGAAAGAAGAGAATAGAAATGAACGGAACTGACGAGAAAAAGAAGAGAAAATAATATAATCAGATAGATACGATGAGGGAAGAGCGGAACTAAATGGATTCTGAGTCTGTGTGTGAGGCTGGGAAAATAATCGATTTGAAGTGAAGAGAATAGAAGTGAACTCTGAGAAATAGAAAGGAAGATAATGTAATCAGAAATTGAATAAGCTGAGTAAAGTTTAACAGAACTGAAGAAAAAAATAAAAGCACGTCTTAGGTAAGACTGATTATAACTGATAGATTACAACGGAACATCGTAAAGGAAAACATCTGAATAGGATAATAAAATAATATATCAGAATAAAACACCATTCAAGTAAAGAAACCGAAGAAAAATGAATAAATATTAATCCTACTGGAAATTAAACGCAATTGAATATAAAGGAATTGAAAAAAAAAAGAATAAAACTGAACAAAATGTAGCAAAATTAAGCCAATAATCCAAAACAGAATCATAGATAACTAAATGAAATGTAATTGAAAAAAAAAAAAACGGCTCTTTTCACTCACAGGGCAGGAGTTATGAACACAAAAACTGAAGACAAATTAATGCAAAGTAATAAAACCGAACCTAGATGAATAAAATAAGCCCCCCCCCCCAAAAAAAAAAAAAAAAAACACCGAACAAAACGTAAACTATAAATAAAAGTAAGAAAAACCACACTGTTGACTTTCAGGGCAGGCGTTATGAGCACCGCGAAGTGAAGAGAAATTAATGCAGAGTAATAAAACTGAAAGTAGCTAAATAAAATAAACCATGACAAAAACTATACCGAACTAAACGTAACTCCAGAAACCAAAGTAAGGAAACCACACTTTTCTCTCCCAGGGAAGGCGTTACGGGAACAACCAACACAGCGGAGCATTATCAGAAAAAAAAGGAAGAAAAAAAAAGTGGCGCTTATCTAGTGACCGGGTTCAAAAAGTAACGTAGTGAAAAAAGATAAATAAATATGTAGGGAAAGGTAGCACGTAATTGGTAGTTGATGTGACGCTGGCATATTTATTGGCCCATTAACCTGGTTTGCTAAATAATCCTCTTGAAATTGCACTGGAATGAACGTAAATAAATGAAAGCGTCACTATCTCCATGTCACTCATTTACTTTTTTTTCTTTTAGCACTATTTCTATTTGACTCATTTACCTTTTTTTCCTTTTTATTGAGGAATTAACGAATTGGACTAAAATGTAACTGAAGTGATGGAGTGACCATTTATGTTTTATTTATTTATTTATTTATTCATTTTGTGTACATGTTTGATTTAATTGTGTAATGTCAGCAGTCTTGTTTATTTTTGTGTAATTTTTCCTTATTTGTTGTTTTCTGCAATTTTCTTTACTTTTCATTATTTCTTTACTTTTCTCAACGTTTTTTTTTGTTTCGTATATTTATTTCTGTTTTTTTTTATCCTATTTAAAAAAAAGACTTCATAATTTTCTTTTTCAACGTTTTTTTTTATTTTGCAATTTTGTTTTCTTTCTCTTTCTCTTATTTTCTTTATTTGCTCCATTTTTTCTCGGTTTTCCTTAATTTTTGATACTTTGATATGTTTTCTTAATTTTTCTCAACTTTTCTGTATTTTCTCCCATTTTTCTCTATTATTTACCACTGTGCTCGTGTGTTCCAGGGAGGCAGTAGCGAACAACAACCACGCAGGTAACAATGGAAGAACGTGATGCGGGTTGCCTTCCACGTAAAGAATCCCTGAGATGGTGAGTGTTATGCCCTGTGTTGTATTGTATTGTATTGTATTGTATTGTGTGTTTTGTATTGTGTGTTTTGTATGTGTTGTGTCTTACCTGAGTGTTGTTGATTTTTGTATATAATGTACCTTGTTATGTTTATTTAATTTGTTTTACTGTATTTCCATATCTTTTGTATTCTAAATCATCTACTCCTCATAGTGTCTTCCTGTGTCTTTTTGTTTATTTATTGTATTTCACTCTATGTGTTTTATCTTTTATATTCTACTTCATCCTTTTATTGTAGTTTGTTTATGGTTGCTTCTGTTTCTTCTTCTTTGCTTCTTGTTTTTCACCATCTGTTTATGTTTTGTATTCTACTCCATCCATTTCTTTTAGTTTGTTACTGTATCTCTTAATATCTTTTACCATACTGTACCTTTTTTTGCCTCTTATTGTACTTTTTTTAATTCATGTTACTGTACTTTTTCTATATAATTATTCACTTTTTTATGCCTGTTTATTATTTTTTTATCTTAAATTTTAATGTGTTTTATCTTTTTCATTTTCATGTTCTGTATCTTACTGTATTTGCTAATTTTTGTATTTTAGCGGCTGTTCATCTCCTTCATTTCTCTGTTTATCTGTCTGTTTCTATATTCTATTGTCTTTCTTTTATTAATTATCTTTTTGTATCTCTTTATCTCCTATCTCTGCGTTTTTATTTACATTTCTCCTTATCTTACTATTTTGCATCTTATTGTACATCGTAGTCTTTATTTTGTGTCCAGTTGTCTCCTTTAAATGCGTGCGTTTGTGTATCCGTCGCTGCGTTTGTGTTTGTGTGTCGTGTTGTGTTTTTTCAATTTTTCCTAGTGGCTTGTCCCTCAATTTCCTGTGATGGACTGACGGAAAGGAAGAAAAGGAAAAGTGGGGAAAAACATTCATTCCTCTTCTGCTCTTTGCTCTCTCTCTCTCTCTCTCTCTCTCTCTCTCTCTCTCTCTCTCTCTCTCTCTCTCTCTCTCTCTCTCTCTCTCTCTCTCTCTCTCTCTCTCTCTCTCTCTCTCTCTCTCTCTCTCAGCCGTCCACCCTTTTAGGTTTTCTCTCTCGTTATTTTCTTTGCCTTTCTTTGCACTCTCACTCGGCCCTCCATTTCTCACGACTTTCCAACTCCTGCTCTCTTTCTCCCCCACTCTTCCCTCTCTCCCTCTCTCCCTCTCCCTTTTCCACTCTGTTTTCCGCTTACTTTCACAACTGGCATCACTTTTTTTTTCTGCCCTTTACTTTTCGTTTTGTTTCTCCGTCTCCACTCTTTCCTCTCTCTCTCTCTCTCTCTCTCTCTCTCTCTCTCTCTCTCTCTCTCTCTCTCTCTCTCTCTCTCTCTCTCTCTCTCTCTCTCTCTCTCTCTCTCTCTCTCTCTCTCTCTCTCTCTCTCTCATATCGTCTTAGCATCCTTTCTCCTTCCTTACCTTTCTCCCCTTTTTCTTGAGCAATCCCCTTCACCCTCACCTCACTCAAGGGTTTTCATGACCTGATAGTCTCCCCTCAGCTTCCCTCGTGCCCTTTTCAAGCCCTGGTGACTCCTGCGGCATGAATCTGGTGTTGTCTCTCCCCTCTTTCCTCTTACTGACTTCTCTCTCCTTCTTCCTTCTCTCTCCACGGTCACTCTTCCTTCCCTCCTCGCAGTCTCTCCTTTGTCAGTTGCTTAGGGCCACAACTTATGGACAGAGGCTTCGTGGTGTTGTGGTAGCCAGAGTGGTAGATGAATGGGGGGACTCTGTATTCAGGTTGTTAGAGTCAATAGGGAGAGTTTAAATTCTTTAATTAAAGGGGACAATGGCAAGGGAACAAAAGTGATAGACAAGACCAGTTCCCTCTACTTAAATGGACACAAGCTTTTGGATAGGTGGAAATAGGTATGTTTTTTGTATAGCGATTGCCACGTGTAGGTCTGAGAGCTAGAGTGAATGGGATATCAGTAATCAAGTTTTTTGTGCTGATTCTGTAGAGAGGGTTTGAAAGGGGACACACTTGTGAATGGGGATGATAGCTGGAATTTGGTGATATATATATATATATATATATATATATATATATATATATATATATATATATATATATATATATATATATATATATATATATATATATATATATATATATATGCATGCAGGTACTGCCACGTGTAGGCCTGATAGTTTCTTTTTTTATTTAAGAGGGACGCTGGCCAAGGACAGCAGAACATCTGATAAAAAAAAAAAAATCACCTGAATGTGCCAGTCACGAAAGAATAGTAAAAAAAAAAGAATAACCAAAGTGATTTCAAACCACGCAGCTTCCTTTGTTTCCTTATGTTATTGTTATGACTCCTGGTAGTGATGTAGAGGGAGGCGATGGCTTGGCTTTCGTGAATAACAGAATAACATGTATTTTATCTACAACCTTACATAGATAGCGTGTTAAGTAAGACCGAGTGAGTAGAAGTAGGCAAGGGTAACTCATAGGACTCTTGCTAGTAATGATACAGAGGGAGTGTCGTCTGAATCCCTTACCAACAAAATAACATGTATTTTATTCACAGCCCAAGACGGCAGCTTAGGTAAGACTGAGCAGAAGGAAATAGGCGGTAATTATCCATCTGGTATTGTAGGGGAGAACGATGTCTTATTCTTCGTTAATAGCGGAATAACATGTATTTCATTCACAGCCTTTTACGGCATGAAAGTAAGATTTGAGCGGGCAGACACAGGCAGGAATTATTCACAATATTCACATTATTCACGGCCTGCCAGCTCATCACCTTGGCCGCGGCTCTAGTCCAGGCTAAATAAGGTCAGCAGACAGGCAGGCCCCGCGAGTCACGTTACCGCCGCTATATATAGTCTCCAATTATTTAATCGAGTCGGCGTCTGTAGCGGCGAGCAGGGCGCTACGGGGAATCCTGGCTCAGTCCCCGCCGCATTATTGTGTGCCTTTTACAAGGAAATCTTTTTTTTACGCAATTAATTAAGGGCAAGCTGATTATTATTTATGCACACAGGCGAGGCAAGGTTAGCGTTTTCCTTAGAGTTGTCCGTAGAATTTTGCGCCATATTGTTTTATTTTGTACTGTAAGCATGAATCTCTTTATTTATTCTCTATGGTAATTAATTAATTGGAATTGTTTATTATTTCTGCACACAAATGAGGCGAGGTTAGATTGTGTAATGCTTAGAGTGGTCCGTACAGTTTTGTGGCAGATTGTTTTATTTTGCACTGTAAATATGAATCTCTTTTTTTACGGCAATTAATTGAGGGAGATTGATTATTATGTATGCACACAGGCCAGGCGGGGATCAATGGTGTTTTATTTACAATGGTCTGTGGAATGTTGCGTTATCCCCTGCCAGATTATTTTGTGCTGTAAACATGGAACTTTTCTTTTTCAGCAATTAATTAAGGAAGTTATTATTATTTAAGCACACAAATGAGGTGAGGTTACAGTGTGTTTTCCTTAGAATGGTCTGTGGAATATTGCTTTGTCCCGGTGTTATTATTATTATTTTGTGCTGCAAATATGTATATATATTTTTTTAACGATTAATTAATGGGAACTAATTATTATTCATGCAGGCATCAGCGGCTGGATCAATTATTTCCTGTAAAAACTTTGTAGAATGTTACGACAGATTATATTGTGCTGTAAACATAAACTATGTAGCAATTAATTAAGGGCAGCTGATTATTATTTATGTGCACAACCAATGCTGGATCGATTATGTTTCCTGTAGAATGGTTTGTAGAATATTGCGTAGACTTAATTAATGTAATGCTCTGCTACCGAGAAGACAGCGGTATGGAGCAGGTAATGAGTGTGTGTTCATGTTAATTGTTCCTGGAAACCTGGAGCGCCGCAACTGTGTGATAATTTGATAGCAGGGAAACAAAAATAATGACCGCCTGTAAAAGTAACATGAACAAATAACATGCGTGGGAACAGGAACACTGAAGCAAACGGCCTGTACATGGCAATGGAAATGAAAATGTAGATGAGATAAAGAAGATAAACACGAAGGAGACAAACAAGAATAAGAACACTTCAGTATCATGCTCAGTATCTTGGAAATTTGAGGTTAAAATGCAAGAAAAGTATAGAAGACAATAACGGAAAAGAAGCATGAGAATTTGGGATTAAAGGCATGAGAGAGAGAGAGAGAGAGAGAGAGAGAGAGAGAGAGAGAGAGAGAGAGAGAGAGAGAGAGAGAGAGAGAGAGAGAGAGAGAGAGAGAGAGAGAGAGAGAGAGAGAGAGAGAGAGAGAGAGAGAGAGAGAGAGAGAATAACGAAGGAGTCAAACAAGAATAAGAAGACTTCATTATCATGCTCAATATCTTGAAAATTTGTGGTTAAAATGCACGAAAATTATAGAAGATAATAACGAGGAAAAGAAGAATGGGAATTTGGGATTAAAGGCGTGAGAAAAAAAAAATGTAGATGATGATAAGGAACAGAAACAAGAACTCTAAGTGAGAAAACCAGACTGAAGAATGAAAAAAAAAAGATAATGACAAGGAACAGAAGCACGAGAATTGGAGACTGAGCACATGACAATAAATATAAAAGTTAAGATGGAACAAAAGCAGGAAAGAAAAATCTAAATAACAAATCCCCTGGCAAATGAACGAAAAAAGACGCATAGAAGACAATAACAAGGTAAAGAAACAGTAGAAATTCGAGATTAAATACGTGACAAAAATACAGACGACGATAACAAGGAAGAGAAGCATCAACAAGGTGTCTAGGTAGCACACCCCGCCTGGCATGCACGTAACAAGCACAGGAGGCGGCGTGAGGGGAGGGAGTCTTCCTGCCCCGCCCGCCGCCAGCCCTCACCCGCCTAACTCTCGTAATTACAAGCCGTAACTTGGGTTCACGAGACAAGAGCGAGACCACGGATGTTCCCTTCCTTCTCCACGTCCCCCTCCCCTACCCCATTCAGCCCTTCAGTCCCACAGCCCTTTAGCCACTCAGCCCTTAATCGTTTCAGCCTCTTAGCCCTTTCCTCCTTTAATGTTTCAGTTCCTTAGTCCTTCAATCCTTCAGTCCCTCAGCTCTTCAGTCCCTCAGCCCTTCAGTCCCTCAGTCCCTCGGTCCTTCAGTCACTCTACCACTCAGCCCCTCAGCTCTTCAGTCCTTCAGTCTCTCAGCCTTTCAGTTCTTTACCTCTCCAACCTTTCATTCCCTCAGTCCCTCAGCCCTTCAGTCTGTCTTTTGCCTCCCTCTCTCTCTCTCCCTCGCCCCTTCATCTTGGGTACTTCTTGGTTTCTCTTCCCTTCTCAAAACTCTTCTTCCCTTTTTTCTTCCAGACTCTCCCTAGTTCTCCCTTTCTTAGTACTTTTCATTTAATTCTCTCTGGAATTGCTCTTCTTTCTCTTCTTTAGTTCCTTCTCCCTTTTTTCTTCCGGATTTCCCCTGCTTCTCGATTCTTTCAGTTCCCGTTTTCCACTCCCTTCTCCCTGGAATTCCTCTCCTCCATTCTTCTATTCTCTTTCTCTCTCTTGCCTTGGATCCTTTTTGTTTCTCTCTTCCTCAAATCCCTTCTTCCTTTTCCCCAGATTCTCCTTAATTCTTTCTTTCGTATTCCTTTTCCAGTCCTTTCCCTCCCTGTATTCCGCTCCTTCACTCTTGTACGAGTACTCTCTTGCCTTGGATCTTTCTTATTTTCCTCCCTTCCAATCCTTTCTTCCCTTTTCCCTCCAGATTCTCCTTATTTCTCTGATTTTTTAGCAATTTTCCAGTCCCTTCTCTCCCTGTATTCCTCTACTTCACTGTTCTACTCTCTCTTACCTTGGATCTTCGCTTTTTCGTCTATATTCTCCCTTGTTCTCCATTTCTTAGTTCTCTTCCAGTCCCTTCTCTGGATTTCCTCTCCCTCACTCCTCTACTCTTTCTTTCTCTCTCTTCCATCCTCCTCTTCCTTGATCCCTTTCATCTTCAAGGCCCTTCACAGATCGTCTTTCCTCCAGTTCTCCTTCCATCCCAGCTTCTCTCTCTCTCTCTCTCTGGAATCTCCTCCCTCCAGATATCTGTCTCTCCTCCAATCTTTTTCTATGGGTTCCCTTTCTTCTAGGGTATCCTCAAGCCTTCTCTCCGTGAACGTTCCTCTACCAGCTCTTCCCCTCCTGTCTTGTTCTCAGTTTTTGTGTCCTTTTTATGTCCTTTTCAGTTTTTCTCTTTTTTCATTTGTTTCCTTTCAGTAGTCTTCTTTTCATATTCTTTTCTTTCAGTTATTTCTTTATTGTACTCTTTTTCCTTCAGTTACCTCTTTTCTTCAGTTCTTCAGTTAGGTTTTTTATATTTTTTTCCTTGGTTTTCCTCATTTTTTAGTACTTTTCTTTCAGTCTTCCTCCTTTTTCAGTCCCTTCCTGTTATCCTTCTTTTCTAGTCTTTTTTCTTTGAATTTTCTCATTTTCACGTATTTTTCTTTCAGCTTTCCTGCTTCTCTAGTCTCTCTTCCAGTCATTTTCTTTTCCAGTTACTGTTCTCCACTTTTCCTCTTTCCCAGTGCCACTTTCCCAGTTTTCTTTCTTTTCCAGTCCCTTTGCTCCAATTTTCTTCCTCTTTCAGTTCCTTTCCTTTAGTTTTCCTCCTTTTCCAGACTTTGTCCTTCAGTTTTCCTTCTATTCCATTTCTTTTCCTATAATTGAATTTTTTCCTTTTCCTCCAGTTTTTCTCCTTTTCCATTCACTCTTGGTTTTCCTTTTCTTTGAGTCCCTCTTCCAATTTTCTCTCATTTCCAGCTGTTTCCTTTAGTTGTTCTCTTTTCCTGCTCCTTTCCTTTATTGTTTCTCCTTTAACACTCCCTCACTTTAGTTTTCCTTCTCTTCTAGACCCTCCTTCCAGTCTCACCTTTTCCTGCAGCATCATTCCTTACACATCCTCACAAAGCCCTTTCCTCCTTTTCCTCCTTTTCCTCCTTTTCCTCCTTGTCCTCCTTGTCCTCTTTGTCCTCCCTCACTCGTGCGTCACTCCTTTGCCATACCACGCTCTGTTTCCACTCATGTTTTTTTCCTCCCTTCCAATCTTCCCCCTTTCCTTCCCCACCTCTCCTGGCCTCATTCCTGCTCCTTTTACCACCTCCTCCTGCTTGCTCCTGTCACGTTTTTGTCCTCCATATTGCCAGCCTTGTACTCTCTCTGCCTCTCCCTCTTTTTCCCTGTCTCTCTGTGATAGCCATCTTTTACAGTTTCGCTTCTTCTCTTGCTCTGTTTTATTTCTGTGAGGATGGATGTGTGATTAAGAGCTTTGATTGTTGCTTTTTTTGTTGTTTGTGTGTTTGGTGTGTTTTTTTTTTTTTCGTCTCGTCTCGTCTTTTTCGTTTTGTGTCTCGTTTCGTCTCTCGTTTCGTCTCGTTTCGTCTCTCGTTTCGTCTCTCGTTTCGTCTCTCTCTCTCTCTCTCTCTCTCTCTCTCTCTCTCTCTCTCTCTCTCTCTCTCTCTCTCTCTCTCTCTCTCTCTCTCTCTCTCTCTCTCTCTCTCTCTCTCTCTCTCTCTCTCTCTCTCTCTCTCTCTCTCTCTCTCTCTCCAGGTCTTCCCTTTTTCTCCTTCAGCCTCTCTCCCTTTCTCCCAATTTTTCCCTTCCTTTGCCCCATCCTCCATATCTCTACTCTTTCTCTACATTTTATTTCCTGCCACTTCGTTTTCCTCCATATCTCTTCCTCCCTCCCTCCCTCCCTCCCTCCCTCCTTCCTTCCTTCCTTCGTTCCTTCCTTCCTTCCTTCCTTTCTCCACTCTTACTTTCCCTCCCTCCCTCCTCCCTTACCTTCCAATATGTGTTTCTAGTGGATGAAATAGCATTGCAATTTCAACTTTATTTTCTTGGGATAATTAACATCAGTCTTTGCACGTGAAGGTGGTGGTGGTGGTGGTGGTGGTGGTGGTGGTGGTGGTGGTGGTATTGCTGTTGTAGGATATTGTTTTAGTTTTGTGTTTTTGTACATTTAATACAATTGGATGTTGTGTGTGTGTGTGTGTGTGTGTGTGTGTGTGTGTGTGTGTGTGTGTGTGTGTGTGTGTGTGTGTGTGTGTGTGTGTGTGTGTGTGTGTGTGTGTGTGTGTAAAAGCACGGTGCATAAATTTTACACATTCCAAATAAATTTCACCAGCATGCTTCCGCTCTCCTTTTGTTCCGCTCTCTCTCTCTCTCTCTCTCTCTCTCTCTCTCTCTCTCTCTCTCTCTCTCTCTCTCTCTCTCTCTCTCTCTCTCTCTCTCTCTCTCTCTCTCTCTCTCTCTCTCTCTCTCTCTCTCTCTCTCTCTCTCTCTCTCTCTCTCTCTCTCTCTCTCTCTCTCTCTCTCTCTCTCTCTCTCTCATACACAAAGGTAACCTACATTTTCTTAAACATTCCAACTTTTTTTTTTTTTTTTTTTATGTCTGCAGCTGTTCTCTTTTCACCGCCACCACCACCACCACCACCACCACCATGCCACGCGTCCGTCTTCCAGCCCCCTCATATCATCCATGTCTTCTCTTTAACCTACTTCCTTCACAACCACATCGTTTTTGAACGCTCGTAAAACAAACTCCTCGTCTCACAGTTTTAAGCCGCTAAGCTACACCAAGTCTTGGCGTGGGAAGGAAGGGACGTAATCCCAGAGACTTGATCCTCCCTAAAGGTGGCGCAGCTAAACTTCATTCATTGATATATACTTTTTGTATCAGTATTTGTTGTCTACTCTCATGGCTTAAAATCCTGCGATTTTCCTTTTTTCTTTTTTTTTTTTTTTATTCGCGAAATTTTGTTTAGATTTTTTCCAGGTCCAGACTTAAAAATGAAAAAAAAAATGGTTCTGAAATGTTTTTTTTTTCTGATAAAAGAAACATTTTCATTATTTAAACGAGACACATTATGCATATGTAAGATATTCTTTTGATTTCACTTCAGTGTGGCGTAGATAATAACCATATTGCACTTTTAAAGGAAATTTGGAAAGTAAAAAACCTTATTGATTATCTATCTATCCATCCATCTCTCTCTCTCTCTCTCTCTCTCTCTCTCTCTCTCTCTCTCTCTCTCTCTCTCTCTCTCTCTCTCTCTCTCTCTCTCTCTCTCTCTCTCTCTCTCTCTCTCTCTCTCTCTCTCTCTCTCTCTCTCTCTCTCTCTCTCTCTCTCTCTCTCTCTCTCTCTCTCTCTCTCTCTCTCTCTCTCTCTCTCTCTCTCTCTCTCTCTCTCTCTCTCTCTCTCTCTCTCTCTCTCTCTCTCTCTCTCTCTCTCTCTCTCTCTCTCTCTCTCTCTCTCTCTCTCTCTCTCTCTCTCTATATATATATATATATTTACATACATTCTCATACTTTTCATGATTTAACTTCCTGTAATTTTGAAAGAAATTTTTTAATGTAAAATTTTTGAGTTAAAAAATCTGCTTCCAATTTTCATGTCCCTCTTGTTCTTGTTCATGTCCCTCTTGTTCTTGTTCATGTCCCTCTTGTTCTTTCTCGTATTCTTGCCCGAGTGCCTCGAATAGCGCAGCGTAAGGAAGGGAAAAGACTGCTAGCTTAATGCTGCTCCATAAAGAAACACTCCAAAAGATTCCAAGACAAAAGTTCCAATTTAGTTCACGAGATGACCTGGTGCTCGCGTTTCAAAGAATCATGGATCTCTCTCTCTCTCTCTCTCTCTCTCTCTCTCTCTCTCTCTCTCTCTCTCTCTCTCTCTCTCTCTCTCTCTCTCTCTCTCTCTCTCTCTCTCTCTCTCTCTCTCTCTCTCTCTCTCTCTCTCTCTCTCTCTCTCTCTCTCTCTCTCTCTGTCCCCTGAAAACATTTTAAATGATAAGAAAGAAGGAAGTTTTAGCATTTATGTTAATTTTATCATTTTGATTTTTCAGTTGGAAAGAAGTGTTAATATTAATAGTGACGTTATTCAGAAATGGTGTTAAGTGCTGATGTTAAGAATTATTTGGTAAAAAGAAGGATATTAATATAAATTGGTCTTTATTAAATTTAAGGAAAAAAATCTTGTATATCCATCGGTGATTTCAACTCACTATCCATCAATTAATTAACTATTTTCTTACTATGGTCGGCCTTCCTTAACCCTTTTTAGCTATGCTCGTCTTTTGTTAACACTGTAATAAATGATGTAGACGAACATCAAGAAAAACGAATAATAACAATTTTATCTTCGCCAGGCTACGCAAGTACTTATTTTTGAGACTTACAAAAAAAAAAAAAAAAAAAAAAAAAACTTAAAAACGTTATAGTTGATTATGATAAACACTTATAAGCAGGGAAAGGGTTCGCCTCCCCACCACTGCATAAAAACTGCTTGCATGGAGACACGAGAGAAAAGAGAGAAGACAGAAAGCTAACCGTTTTACTGTTATTCCTTACACCTCTCCTTAACTATTAATCACTGTGAAACATATTTTTTCCTTCTGCAGCCACCTCCAAACATTGCACTTGCTAGAAATGGGACCAGTCTTTATTTTTTTTTATCCCTTCCTTTCTTGTAGATGCTTGTAAAGATTTCATACTTTGCTTTCAGTGCTGTGAAGTGTTGCATATCGCAGTGAAGGATTATTTTTTTTTTTTGCAAAAGAAATATTGAAGAGAGCTTAGCAAAAAAAAAAAAATTCATAAAGTCGTCGGTATTGGAGGAGAAAAACAGTCCGGCAGTGAAAAGGTTAAAGGAAAAGAGAAAGAATCGGAGATATTTTTTTTTTTTTTTAAAGAGGAGATCATATTTCCTGGAGCGTGGCGTGTGAAAATCAGTTCATCGCTCTCTCTATTTTTTGCCTCAATCTCCTGACATGAATATTCTGCAGATTAGCTGTGACTGATTGCAGGAATGTTTGCTTAGATCGTGGAAGCATCTCATGTGGAACCTTTTAATCATGCAGTAAATTATGACAAATAGTGATATCATTATTCTCTCTCTCTCTCTCTCTCTCTCTCTCTCTCTCTCTCTCTCTCTCTCTCTCTCTCTCTCTCTCTCTCTCTCTCTCTCTGGCCTAATTTTGAACATTTTCTCCTTTTTTTTTTTATTTAGGTGTGTAGCGAAGCACAGGTGAAGAGAAGAGGATAATTAGGTGCGTGTACATTCTCTCTCTCTCTCTCTCTCTCTCTCTCTCTCTCTCTCTCTCTCTCTCTCTCTCTCTCTCTCTCTCTCTCTCTCTCTCTCTCTCTCTCTCTCTCTCTCTCTCTCTCTCTCTCTCTCTCTCTCTCTCTCTCTCTCTCTCTCTCTCTCTCTCTCTCTCTCTCTCTCTCTCTCTCTCTCTCTCCCACTTTACCTCACCCTCTCCTCTCACATGATTTACAACCCATGTATATATATTTCTTTCCTCTTTTTTTTTTTTTCTCTCTCTCTCTCTCTCTCTCTCCCTTCTCTTTTATCCCTCGTATTCTTCTCCTTTCCCTCCTAAAGTCTCGGTCCATCTGCCCTCTGATATAGTGAGCGAGGAAGAAGCGGAGATGTTTAGTCGCCCTACAGGAAGGCATTATGGATGATAATTACAGGGCAAGAAGAAAAAGTAGTAAGGTTCGTGTTTCATTCACTGCAAGGGCGAGGGGCGAGTGTGGCGTGGCTTATTTTGGGGCGAGAACAAGACCTGGCGGGGAGGGAATGTGTGTGTGAAGGGAGGGGTGGAAAAGAAGGAACGTGGAAAGGTGGGGTGGGGAATTGTGTGAAAGGATGGGGAGGGAGGGAGGGAGGGAGGGAAGGAACGTATGTGTGAAACGGAGGGAGGGAAGGCAGGAAGGAAAGTGGAGTGGGAAAGCCTGTGAAGGTGAGAGAAGGAACAAAGGTGGAGAAGAGAAAGTATGTGAAAGGATGGGAAGGAAGGAATGAAGGGAGGAAGGGAGGGAGGGAGGGAGGGAGGGAGGGAATGTATGTGTGAAGGGGAGGGAAGGAAGAGAGCTGGGGAGAGAAAGTGTTGTAATGGATGGGAAAGAAGGATTTAGTAACAGAGAGAGAGAGAGAGAGAGAGAGAGAGAGAGAGAGAGAGAGAGAGAGAGAGAGAGAGAGAGAGAGAGAGAGAGAGAGAGAGAGAGAGAGAGAGAGAGAGAGAGAGAGAGAGAGAGAGAGAGAGAGAGAGAGAGAGAGAGAGAGAGAGAGAGAGAGAGAGAGAGAGAGAGAGAGAGAGAGAGAGAGAGAGAGAGAGAGAGAGAGAGAGAGAGAGAGAGAGAGAGAGAGAGAGAGAGAGAGAGAGAGAGAGAGAGAGAGAGAGAGAGAGAGAGAGAGAGAGAGAGAGAGAGAGAGAGAGAGAGAGAGAGAGAGAGAGAGAGAGAGAGAGAGAGAGAGAGAGAGAGAGAGAGAGAGAGAGAGAGAGAGAGAGAGAGAGAGAGAGAGAGAGAGAGAGAGAGAGAGAGAGAGAGAGAGAGAGAGAGAGAGAGAGAGAGAGAGAGAGAGAGAGAGAGAGAGAGAGAGAGAGAGAGAGAGAGAGAGAGAGAGAGAGAGAGAGAGAGAGAGAGAGAGAGAGAGAGAGAGAGAGAGAGAGAGAGAGAGAGAGAGAGAGAGAGAGAGAGAGAGAGAGAGAGAGAGAGAGAGAGAGAGAGAGAGAGAGAGAGAGAGAGAGAGAGAGAGAGAGAGAGAGAGAGAGAGAGAGAGAGAGAGAGAGAGAGAGAGAGAGAGAGAGAGAGAGAGAGAGAGAGAGAGAGAGAGAGAGAGAGAGAGAGAGAGAGAGAGAGAGAGAGAGAGAGAGAGAGAGAGAGAGAGAGAGAGAGAGAGAGAGAGAGAGAGAGAGAGAGAGAGAGAGAGAGAGAGAGAGAGAGAGAGAGAGAGAGAGAGAGAGAGAGAGAGAGAGAGAGAGAGAGAGAGAGAGAGAGAGAGAGAGAGAGAGAGAGAGAGAGAGAGAGAGAGAGAGAGAGAGAGAGAGAGAGAGAGAGAGAGAGAGAGAGAGAGAGAGAGAGAGAGAGAGAGAGAGAGAGAGAGAGAGAGAGAGAGAGAGAGAGAGAGAGAGAGAGAGAGAGAGAGAGAGAGAGAGAGACTAGGTAAGATATGATAGTTTGAGAAAAAGAAGGATAAATTGTGGAAAAAGTAAAGGAAACTGTTAGAAGATATGGGCGCGGGAGGAAGGGAAGGAGAAAAGGAAGGAGGAGTGAGGTATACGAGAGAAACAGCTGCAAAAGGGAGAGAGAATGAGAAAAGGGGAAGGAGGGAAGGGAGAATAAGAAATGGTGTAAGTTTTGCATAAGAAAATATTATTATGTGCGTGCATATATGTGTTAAGAAATGTTATGTATCAGTCATACCTCGTGTTTTAAAGAAATTAATATGTATAGCACTGAAAATATATGCATGTATGTATATATGTATGGATGCATATATGTATGAATGTATACGTTGACCAATCCTACCTTGTGTTTTAAAAATCTACGTGTGGGAATGAAAATCTATACATGTGTGAATGACCTTTCAAACGTTTAATCATTCTTGTACAGTCGCGGCCAGAAGTCTTGTAACCTGACGCTCTCACCTCCACTGTGCTTTGAGTGTTCCTTCAGTCTTGTGTCCTCTGATCTCCTGGAACCTTTCAATCCTTAGGGTTTGTAAGGTGACAGGCAGCACAGAGGAGGACTCACGGTGGAGACGACACGGTGAAATTAGTGGAAGAGAATACGGCACGTACAGACTCTTGGCCTTCACTGTACGTTATTATTTAGCGACTAATGACACGTGTTTCCAGCGATAACAGTGAAGCGGTGTGCGTCTGTGGGTAGTGGTGTGTTTTATGCGTCATTAGGTGTGTTAAGAGAGGCTGGCCTGGAGAATGAGAGGTAAAGGTTGCTATCTTTTATTATTTGTGGGGAAATGTGAAATGTTGACTGAATTGGACGCTTGTGTTTGAGGTTAGATACTTTTTTGTTTTTGTTGTATTTAAATTTTCTTTAGCATTTTCTCTTTTTCTTTTCTGTTTCTTCTCTTTTCTTTTATGTACTTTTCTTATCTTTTAATTTTCTTTTTTTTTATTTTCTTTGTTTCTTTTCTTTAGCAATGTCTTTTTTCATATCTTATTTCCTTTCCTTTTCTTTTCTTTTAATTTTTTTTCTTTTCTGTTTCCTTTCCCTTTCTTCATTCATTTCCCCTACCTCTCTACCTTTTTCTTCTTTTGGACGAATAACTTCGCTCACCCAATTCAACTAAAAGCAAAATACAGAAACAATACATTTAACACCAGTCTGATCCGCACACCTCAATAATCTTGCCTGGCTTATGACGTCAGGAGGTGACTCTCCCCTTGGTCCCTCACCTGCTGTACACGAATGCCTGGAATCCATCACAGGTAAAAATGCAACACGTGGATATCGATACTGTCTGGTATTCCTTACTTGTCATTGTTCTCATATTGAAAACGTGATCTTTTATTTGCTGCTCTATATCCTTCTATTTTAATTGTATTCTTTATGTGTTTTTTTTTTTTTTTTTTTTTTTTTTTTTGCCAATATTGGTTGCAGATTTTGTTCTTTGTTTCTCGTCTTCTTTTTTTTTATTCTATTTTTACTTTGTTGTAGTTTTGTTATATTTTGGATAGATTTTAACTTCTTTATTTTTTTATGTTGGTTCTTATTCTTTACTTGCCGTGTTCGACATTTTCCTATAATCTTTTTTTCTTATTTATTTTATGTATTTTGTTCTTTGCCTATTATCTTTTTTTCCTGTATTTTTAGATTTGAGTTTCTTTCGATGTACTTTTAGCTTTCTCTACAATAATAAATCACAACCCTTCACCTTTCGTATGATTTCTGTGTTATTTATTGTTCTTTTTATTATTTTCATTCCTAAATCTCTTTTCCGTCACTCGTTTCTCTCTTACCTTGATTCTTTGGTTCTTTCGTTTCTAGGTTCCTTGTTTTTCTTCCGTATCCTTTCCTGATATTCATTTCTTTTTTATTTTACTTTTTCGTTCTCTAGCATCTTTCTTTCCTATTACTCCTCAAATCATATGCGTTCTTTATATTTGTTTTATCTTATCCTCTCTTAGTCTTCGTGTCTCAGTGCCAAATCTTTTTTTACCTATACATCCTTTGCAGCTGGGAGGAATCACACATTTAGGATAGACAAGGCATGCTTCTTAACCTTTTCATTGCGATATACAGAAATTCTTAGCACTAAAAGCAATGTTATAGAATCTTTCTATAAACACTTAGAAGAAAGACGAGTATAAAAAAAAGAGTAGACTACAATTTCTATGCAGTACAATGTTTGGAGATGGCTGTAGAACAAAAAATGATGTCTGAGATTGCTTAATAAAGGAGGAAAAATGTATAAAATAGCAGTGAAAGTGTTAAGGGTCACGGGCTTAATACGAATGCAGGACTCCATTTAATCATCGTAGCTTATCAATTATCTCAGCGTCTTAAAATTTTATACGTGTGATTAGAAGAGTTGATGAATCGATTGGTGTCGTGCAGGCGAGAAAAAAAAAAAAAAAAAGAGGTAAGATGAAGCTGAGAGGCGCCATAAAAAAAAAACAGGTGAAGGGGCAGGCAAGGAGGTCATATAGTAGCTGAATTGGGTGTGACAAAGGAGGTGGGGAGATTATTTTTACTGAAGTGAAGGTAGAGAGGAGTAGAGGCCGCATCAAAGAACGGTAGAGGGAAGATACAGAGTGAAGAATGGAGGATGTTCAAAGTGTGTGGGAGATAATGAGAGTAGCAGAGGGGTGAAGAATACCTAACGAAGAGGGCTCGGAGGGAGTGCCAATGTAGGGGAGGTGAGGGGAGGGTAGGTGGATCTGACACTGGTGAGGATCGTGGGGAGAAGTCTGCTGTAGGTGATGGTTGGTTTAAATGACGTAAGGTGGCGGAAGGACTGAATAGATAAAAGAAAGAGTTAAGGAAAATGTAGGTGGCTCTGGCACTGGTAGTAATGATCAGACGGGAAACTCAGTGTAATTTCCTGTTGTTATGTCAGTGATGTAAAGTGGCGAGAGGAAACAAGAGACGGAAGAGGGGAGGGGGGAAGAAAAAAAATATGTAAGGAAATGTAGCTCTGATAGTGATGATCGTGGGAGAAACACAGTATAATTTTCAGGTTTTATATAAGTGATGGAAGGTGGCAAATGGATAGCAGAGGTAAAAGAGAGGTAAAAAAAGAATAGCGGCGGATTTAGCACTGATGATGACGATCGTAGAAGCAGCACACCGTAGTTCCCAGGCTGTAAGTAAATGATGTAATATGGCGACAGGTAAAAGAAACACAATTTAGGGACAACAGTCGGATTAGGTTAAGGATTTGGAGAGGTAAAAATAATAGAAATGGGATATAGCACTAATAATGACGACGTAGAAGCAGCACACTGTAGTTTCCAGGTGGTAAATAAGTTATATAAGTGATGCAAGGTGGCGAAAGGGTAGAGGAGACACGCTTTAGAGATTACAGTGGAATTAGGTCAAGGAGTTGGACAGAGGATGTTAAGGGGTGTAGGAGAAATAATGATGGCTATGGAATGAGCACCCTCGTTTCCAGATGTGTTCAGATGTGGTGAAGGCAATTTAAGGCATCAAAACTCTTGAAAGACACCCTTAAGAGATTACACCCTGACTAGGATAGAGGGCTGGCAGGGAAACATAAGGGAGGCCAGCCCAGGTGATGGTGCTTATCAGCGGACCATCATCCTCGTTCACTCTTGCTCCCAGGTGCAGTGGGGGAATACAAGGCGTCTAAACTTCAAAATAGACACCCTTAGGAGCTTAAGCGACTAGACTAGGCCAGAAAATGCACGGGATCCAGCACAGCACAGATTATAATGAACGGGATACAAGGCGTCTAAGGTTGAAAATAGTCATTCCGAGGAGCTCACTGGGCTAAACTGCGACGGGAAATGCAAGGGCGTCCAGTCTAGCACATATTATAGTGAAGATGATACAAAGCCTTTCAGCAGAGCACGTATTACAATGGTTGAGATAAATTTAAAGGTGATACAAGGCGTGAAAAGCCCAGAATGGACACCTTTAAGAGATTACAGGACTGGAGCAGAGGAGAGGGGTCGGGCGGTGACACTTGGCCAATCTCCGCCACGTGCCCTGGAGGTTTGGCGCGTGATTGCCTGGGGATGGACGAGAGTGGCACCTTTCATGGGGATTGGCAAGAAGCAGGGGATGAACGGACAACGAGCTCAGGACCAGACTGCGGAGGGAATGATGGGGATGAGGGAAATGAGGGAAGAGGAAGCGAGGGAGGAAAGACATTATGGATCTTTTGCCTGTTTTCCTTCTTTTTCTTCTGATCTTCTTGACCGAGGAAAGGATTCCGGAAGGTTTTGGCGTGTGTGATGAGACGTAAATGCCTTTAAGGAATATTAATGCCTTCACGATTAATTGGAAAGACGTTCATGAGAGCTACTCGAGTTTTTTTGTTTTTTTTTCTTTTTTTGTAGAAATTTCTTTGTTCTATCGAGGAGTGTTTACGTGGTGGACTGTTTACTGAAGTTTTACGAGATGCTTTAACAGTAGCGTGGCCTGTGGTAGCATTGAGTCCTTTCTAGTACTGAAAGCGGCGTAAAGTTGATGCATCGCTGTTGACTTCTTTCCACTGCGACCTTCCCTCTTTCTAAAATGGTAATATGAAGTAAAAATAAAATCGCATGGAGACGCTGAATGTATGAAAATAAAGAGATTCGTGTATTTCTGTGCAATTTCACGTCTTGGCAATAAACCCTCACGTCCCATAAAATGTAAAAATGCACATTATGATTTGACATTAAGTGTAAACAGGAACTTAATATACGGAAACAGAGACTCGCTGAGTATACACTGTAAAAATAAAGATGATCGTTTATATCTATGTTATTTCTCATCTGTTCGCTTGGTAATGTACTCTAATATAACAAAGTGTAAAGAGACATTATAATTTAGCATTAAGTGTAAGAGAAAGTTAATATATGGAAACGAAGAGACCCACTGACCCAGATCTCTCGCTTTGATGGTACTGTGACGAGCCTACGAGCTGCTGTTATGAGATGCAGGGAAAACATTACGAGCGTTGTGAAATGTTCATGCCATCAGACGCACCCGATGTCTGGCAGCGCAAGAGGCGAATCAATCTGGCGGCAATCCTTTCTTAACCTAACGAACCTTAGTAGGTGATGAGGTGTATGTTGCTGACTGCCTTTTTTTTTTTTTTTTTTTTTTTCTCCCCCCTCCCCACTTGACCGATGGGCCGAGTAATGACGCGGTACCCAGATCACACAGCTTCGGTAATGGTAATAGTAATGATGATGGTGATGATGATGATGACGATGATAATAATAATGGTAATGATGATAATAATAATGATAATGATGATAATAATAATAATAATAATAATAGTAATAATAATAATAATAATAATAATAAAAATAAAAATAACAGTAATAATAATAATAAAAGTCGAAATAATGATAATAGTAATAATTGCTATTACTACTACTACTACTACTACTACTACTACTACTACTACTACTACTACTACTACTACTACTACTACTACTACTACTACTAAGAGTAATCTGAAAATGTAAAAAATGGATCTGTCTTTTCTATTATGTTCCCTTGTCACAGAAGCTCAATATCAAATCAAACACCAATAGCAATATCCGTATAATGTCATTAGAAGTATCGGATCTCCTGTAGGTCAGTGTCCTTCACGCTACAGGTTGTGGATATCAGGAAGAATAAATCTTAAAAAGTCTAACCGTAGAGATCCAATAGTAAATTAAACTCAGACTTTCATCAAGAGCCTGAAATATAATGTGAAAAGTGGCTTTGCATATGAAAGTTAGTCCCCGACCACTACAGAAACCTAAAAAATTAAGTAATAGAAAGTGGGTGCACATTACAATGAAGCGAGGCCCCGGATCACCAAAGTTCCCTCCGTACTAAATGAATCATGGTGACTAAAACCCGTAGACTTTCACAAGGCACCTAAAACATTAAGTACTAGAAAGTGCGCCACAGTTCCCTCAATTGAGTGAAACGTGAACAAAAATACCCGTGGGCTTTTACAGTGAACCTAAAATAGAGTACTGGCAGCTATACATTTAGGATAAAGTCTCATGGTAAAGCGAGGCCCCGGATCCCCACAGTTCCCGCGGGAGTTCCGGATCGCCATGACAACCTCACATCCATTTATCCACCTCATTCCATCTGGAGAGTCAACACGGCCTTTACTGTCTGTCTATATGTCCCTTGTGAGCTGACCCGCGAGATTGAGCCGCCCGGAAACATGACCTTTATCCTGCACGCACTCACGCACGCACATACACGCACACCCACACGCACACCGCTTTGCCATTAGTAGTAAAGAGAAAATAACAAGATCAAAGTGTGTGAGAGAGTTTGATTGTGATTGTTCGACCTAAAAGAAAAAAAAAATGGAATGATCGCTCTGTGTGCAGTCATATATATTCGTCTGTGAGGCTACACACACACACACACACACACACACACACACACACACACACACACACACACACACACACACACACACACACACACACACACACACACACACACACACACACATATTCACATAGAGAGAGAGAGAGAGAGAGAGAGAGAGAGAGAGAGAGAGAGAGAGAGAGAGAGAGAGAGAGAGAGAGAGAGAGAGAGAGAGAGAGAGAGAGAGAGACGTGCAAACAGAATAACAGACGGACAAACAGAGAAAAAGACTTAAGAATAGTAATAATATCAGTAAAAACAGTACCAGTATATATTTATGCATTAATAGTAACCATAATAGCGCTTCGTTCATATCCAATGGTTTACTGAGCGAAAAAGAATCGTATTGTGCGTAAGCTTTAATAAATAAACGATAATACCAAGCTTAATACCTTACCAGTACTAATACTTTAATACTCGTGGTGACGTAAAGGACTCGCTATTACAAGAAATTGCCCAACAAAATTATTATTAACACTCAGCAAATGCCCAGAGAAATACGACAAAAATGTGCTTGTACTTAAAGCTGTAGTTTCTTCATATTAACATGTTGGTGAGAGTTTGAATTATAATGTAAAGTAAGATAAGGCGAGTGAAATTAACACCAACACTCACCCAATGTCCGCAGAGACAAAACAGAATGTATATGATTCTACTTAAACGTGTAAGTTCTTGATATTAACACGTAGAGGAAAGTTTGAATTAGAGCATAGATCAAGATAAGGCCACTGGGTTCAATACTAACACTAAACTATAATCCACAGAAATACGGCTGAATATATATGAATTTACTTATGAATACATATAATTCGATGAAAGTTTGAATTAGAAAGTAAATTACGATAATGTAAGTGAAACTAATAGCAACATTGAACAAACATCTGAAACATGATTTGAATATTATTCTGCTTGTAACAAATATTTTTCTTTTGATGTTAACACGTAGACGAAAGTTTGAAGTAGAATGTGAATAAAGATAAGGCCATTGAAATTAATACACAGTGTCGAAAGAAACATGACTTTGCCAATATGATTATACTAAAACAAGTAAATTCTTAACATGAATACGTAGATGGAAGGTTTAATGAATATACAGATTAAGAAAAATTCACTGAAGTCGATGGTAACATTTAGCGAATATCAAAAGAAACGAGCATTATTATACTTAAACATTTAATTTCTCAGTATGGACATGTAGAAGAAAGGATGGATTAGTATATACTAAAACACTAAAATATGAAAGTGCACATTGAATGTGAAAAAAAATATACACATAATATAAATGTTTGAAATGTTTGAATCTCTTCGTTATATTGTGATCACGACTATGAAATTCACTACTGAAGGATTAAACGCTAAATATGAACAAGCAGATTAAAGTTTTAAAAAAGTATACACACACAATATAGACGCTTTAGCTTCTTTTGTCAAATCCGCGCCACCACCTCTTTGATCACGACTGTGTAATTGCTGAAGAACTGAACACTGAATACTAAACAAGCAGACTGAAGGTAAAGAATAGTTACGTTATATAGACGTTTGGACCTCTTTGTTACAACCACGCCGTCACCAAGCGCTTAGATCACGCTTATCAAACGAAAAATTAATAGACGTGGCAGAGAAAACGCATCACAAAACTGTATTTTCGTGGTTAACTGCGACGCACTGTTACCAAAAAAGAGAAAAAAGCCATTATGACCACACAAAAATGCACTCGTGTTTTCATCCAATTTAGCATCAGTGGAGGGAGGGAGGGAGAGAGAGGGAGAGGGACAGTGGGGGGAAGGGAGAGGTGAGGGAGGCGGTGTGAGGCAGAGCGGAAACTGTTGCAAGGTATATGAGGGTGGCCTGCTGTAACCTCATTCCCGTGATGCTGAAATAAGTGAGGGGAAGAGAAAAGCGAGAGGAAGAGAGGAGAGAGAAAGTGCTGATTTTCGCGTATAGGTGAGGAGGTGCTGTGTTCTTATGGGAGAGAGAGAGAGAGAGAGAGAGAGAGAGAGAGAGAGAGAGAGAGAGAGAGAGAGAGAGAGAGGGGGGGGGGGGGAGAGAAAATGACAGGAAAGGAAACAGATGAAAAATGGCTTATGAGAGATGCGATGAGGGACTAAGAGTGAGGAAGTGAATGGAAAATGGGAGATGAGATTGAAGAGATGCAAGGAAAGAGAATAGACGAAGAGAGAGGGAGGAATAAAGGGTTGATAAAGAGAAAGGGAGATTCTTGAAGGAAATGTTTGAGAAGAATTTTAGGAAGCTGAAAAGGCGAAGAAAGAAAGCAAGAGAGAGAGAGAGAGAGAGAGAGAGAGAGAGAGAGAGAGAGAGAGAGAGAGAGAGAGAGAGAGAGAGAGAGAGAGAGAGAGAGAGAGAGATTGATTTAACAAGTATCCTCAGCACTCCCCCTTTTAACCGACAAAAAAAAAGTACATAACCTAATTTTTCGACCATTTTGTTTATTTTAAGGGCCAGGTAATTTCCCTAACTGCGGGGGCAATTTTGGGTCACACGGGTGATTACCTTTGCTTTTTGGGAGCCGCTGCGCACTCTGCCAAAAATGTATCTTTGTATCTTTGTTTCTGCGCCTTATTTTCAGCTTGAGATGCGGGGAACTGGTGGAGTGGTGGGCGAGGGGTGGTGAATATTTGTATCTCCGTGTTGTTTAGGTGAGAGGACAGTGTTGTGCGTGGGTATTAGGTTGTAAATTGCGTGTTTGTGAATATTCATAGCTTTATAGTGCGTTATTTAGGGAAAGTAGGACTGTGTTGTGTTCGTGTTTGTGAATATTCGTAGCTTTTAGTGTGTTATTTAGGGAAGGTAGGGCTGCGTTGTGTGGGTGTTGGGTTATAAAGTGCGTGTTTGTGTTTATTTGCGTCTTTGTGTTGTTATTTAGGGCTGAGCAGTGTTACGTGGGAGTTTTGTTACAGAGTCCATGTTTGTCTTTGTTTGTGTGTAATTGATTGTGTAAAGAGGTGAAAATGTGTAGTATTCTTTTGTGAAACTGCTTTGTGTGCCTGTCATCATCATCATCATCATCTTCATCTTCTTCTTCTTCCTCTTCTTCTTCTTCTTCTTCTTCTTCTTCTTCTTCTTCTTCTTCTTCTTCTTCTTCTTCTTCTTCTTCTTTTTTCTCTTAAATGTTTGTGTTTACGAGGTTGGATTTTTGAAAGGAAACTTTTATAGTGGTTAGTATAAAACGTAAGTACTTATTTGTAACTCTTAAAGGGTCGATATTGTGTTAGAGTTTGGAAAAGTCAGGTGGATTACTGCAGAAAAGAGCAAATTCAAATATAATATAATTTGTGGTGAATAATGAAAGGAAATGGCTAAATGTAAATGGCTAAATGATCTAGTTCAGTTAGGAATGGTTAAGTCTTCGTTCTTTGTTGGAGTAAAACATTCTATACAGTTCACATTGATATTAAGTTCACGGGAAAAGCTTAATGTAGTATTTATAATGTACTTTGGATGATCCTTTTCGTTTTGTTGCTTTTATGTTATTAATTCTGTGATAGTGTGTAATTTCATAACCGACGGAGGGGAGGGAGAGAAAGGCCGCGTTTTTCAGTAATTATAACGAAACCTTTGTGTAGTGCATGTCGCAAAGGGCTTCATTTGTTGTGATGTTCGCAATCACATAGTTCACGCTTATTTTGTCAGCACACACACACACACACACACACACACACACACACACACACACACACACACACACACACACACACACACACACAAACACACACACACACACACACACACACACACACACACACACACACACACACACACACACACACACACACACACACACACACACACACACACATACACACACACACACACACACACACACACACACTCATAACATCTCCTCACTATAAATCTATACAAACTCTTCCCCTTACAAAAAATACACCCAATTTTCTCACTCTGCCACGTAGCATGTAAATTTTCACATTCACAAATTGACACAGCGTATTCTCAGCATATATATCTCGCTATTACGGTGAAACGCAGCTCCCATCTCCCTCATTATGCCGGGCAGGTGAAGCTTTTTGACCAATTAGACCAGAAAGTGTTGAGGGAATACGGCTCGTTCTCTACAGCGGGGCCTGGGGTGACGGGGTAGAAGGGAACAGTAATGCGTGGTGGTGGTGAAAATGATTTGTGATAAAAAGAGAATAATTGTGTTTTAAGTATTTTGTTGCAATGGAAGGGAACGTCAGTAGGATTAGTAGTAGTGGTACTAGTGCTATTAGTAGTGATGGTGGTGGTTGTGGTATAGTAGTAGTAGTAGTGGTGGTGGTGGTGGTGGTGGTATTATTATTATTATTATTATTATTATTATTATTATTAGTAGTAGTAGTAGTAGTAGTAGTGGTGGTGGTGGTGGTGGTGGTGGTGGTGGTAATAATAGTAGTAGTAGTGTAGTTTATTAACCACAGCTTTCCAATATAGTCATCACACACATTCTTGTTCATTTAATAAAAAAAAGACAATTTTATAATAGCTTTACTTCAGCAAAATACTGCAATCCGTGATAAAAATAATAATACCATTAATAATAATAGTAATAAAAAATAGTAATAATGAACGATTGCAAAGAACAAGCAACGTAAGCCCACTAATCTGATTACAAGCGATTTTTGAAAAAAATCTTGATAAGAAGAGAATAATCGTGTTTTAAACCTTTCATTGTTAGAGAACTTTTCCAGTATAACTTTTAGACACATTTCTCTACTACGTAATATTGTCATAGCTTGGAAGAAACAAAAATAACCTATTCTCTATTTCTGTGTGTCCAAGAAAACCATGTTTTTTATTGCCAAGAGCTAAGAAAAGGACGATCATGCTTGTGAAAGGGTTTAGACTCTTTCTTGATACCTCTGTGACTGCCATTTTAAGATACTCAGGTTTTTCTCTTTCACGATTAAATATTTAGGTGCAGGAAAGTAATCTTGGTTTTTAGATAATGATTTGGTGTCCCCTTAAGCATCAAGATACCTCGGTTCCTTTGCTCCTATTTTATTTTTAGGAACGGCATTATAGCGGACCTATATTCATATACATTCTGCCTCATCCAGTCTTCCTGACACGTAAGATAAATATTGGAGTCTGAATAATTACTGTGGTGACGTGAAGAGAGTCTTAGCATATCAGAATTCGTAAGAGATAGATAGTAACATATCACGCAGAAGTGAAGGACACGTACAAGAAATCTTTCTTAGTGATATAAATATTCGAGTGTAAGTTGAAGAATCAATGACAAGGAATCCAGTCCTTTCTTCTACGATATTCATCCAGATGCTTGAATTCTTGATCAGCCCGATAGGTTACGGAGGCGAATGGTTGGGGGAGGGGTGGGGGAGTGGGGGTTGTGTGAAGGAAGTAAGACACTGAAGACAACTTAATCAAAACACAAAAACACTGAATGACAAGTCAATAGGTACTGTGCCTACAAAATAGGCAAGTAATGGAGAAGAGAGGGTGTAGATAAGAATTAAGAAGATAAGTTGTGCAGAGAGTAAGACACTGAATACAAGTTAAGCAGAACATTGAAGCCCTCAGTGACAGGGCAATAAGTACTGTGTATACAAACCAGACATGTAATGGAGAAGAGATGGTGTAGAGTAAAGAAGATAAGTTGTGAAGGGAAAACATTGAATACAAGTTAAATAGAATATTCAAGTCTTCAGTGACAAGGCGATAGGTACTGTGTGTACGAACCAGAGAGGGTAATGAAGATAAATAGACAGTCCCTATTGAGAACAGTATGCTAGATGAGAGTAAAGAAGGAAGTTGTGAAGGATAGAAGACATTGAATACAAGTTAAGTAAAACATCAAAGCTTCAGTGTTAGGAGAATAGGTACTAAGTGTAGGAACCAGAGGGATAATGGAAATGTATAGACTCACTGGAAAGCAGATTGCAGATAAGAGAAAAGGGAAGTTGTAGAGGGAATTAGATACTAGATGCAACTTGAGTAACATAATTCAAACCCTGTGGGAAGTCTATTGGTTCTGTGCCTACAAACCAGACAAGATATGAAGATAAGTAGACTGTTTCTGTAGAGATGAGTTTAGATAAGAGAAAAGAGGGTAAGTTGTGAGGAAAATTAAACATTAAATACAACCTGAGTAAAACACTTGAAATCCTGTGGCAAGTCAGTAGGTTCTGTGCCTACAAACCAGACAAGATATGAAGATAAGCAGACTGTCCCTGTAGAAATGAGTTTAGATAAGAGAAAAGAGGGTAAGTTGTGAAGAGAATCAAACACAAAAAAAAAAAAATAAAAAAAAAAAAAAAATAAATAAATAAATAAATAAATAAAACAATTCAAACCCTCAGTGACAAGTCAGTAGCTGCTAACATAGACAACCCCCCTATAGTGCAGAGTATAGACAACAGTAAACCATTAATAAAACCCGAATGCATGAGTCTCCCCCATTACACCAGGTGCCCATTGACAGGTTAATTGGTACTTTGCATCCAAACACAGGTGATTTAGGTACACACGAAGCTATTATAGAGAACACACCTGACGCAGCCTGAAGCTACCTTGTTAGAGGCACTGGAAAAAACACCTGGTAAGTTTTATCTTAGTGCACCATTACGGCAGGTGACGTTCGCTTTCAGGGGTAAATTGGAACGGAATACTCTCCACCTGCAAACCTGTTATGTGTGGCTATTGACTCCTGCCTCTTCGTGCTGGACTAGTGGGGAGGAGGGTGGAGGTTCAGGTAAAGGGGAGTAGATTGGTAGATAGGTAGGGAGATAAGTTAGTTGGTAGGTAGGTAAATAGATAGATACATTGACTGACTCCTGCCTCTTCGTGCTGGAATAGTGGGGAGGAGGGAGGGGGTTCTGGTAATGGGGAGTAGATTGGCAGATAGGTAGGGCGATAAGTTAGTAGGTAGGTAGGTAAATAGATAGATAAATTGACTGACTGACTGACTGACTGACTGACTGACTGACTGACTGACTGACTGATTGATGATTTTTTTTTTCCCCTCAAGTTTGTTTCCTCTATACCCTGACCGTTTTGTTTCCCCCTTTCCTTTTTCCCCCTCATCCACTCCTCCGTATCCACCTACCACCACCAAGCCTTCTCTCATCCTCCACAATATTCACCTCCACAATTCTCAGTTCACTTGACATCCACTGTATTTCACCAACTTCCACCAAACCTCTGCCACAACTAACATTCAATTCCCACTTGCAGTCCACACTCAGCACCACCAACACCCGTCCCAGCCTCGCCACGACTGTCATCACCACATCATCACCATCAAACTAAGCTTCCACTATCCACACTACGGCTTCGTCACCACTTCACCATTACTTCCACCGCACAAAGGCCCTATCACCACACCATTAGTAAACTTTCACCATCCACACAGCTGCCACCATCTTTCCTACACCACACGCTTCATCACCATTACTTCACCACCACCATACAAAACGTCTTCCACATCACCACCCTTACCGTCACCACCACACCACCACTAACTAAATTTACTCCACTCAGCTGTCACCACTCCTTACCACACAATAGCTTTACCACCACCATTTCACTATTTTCACAAAGCATCTCATCACACCATTACTACGCCATCATCACGCTCATCACACAACCTGCCGCAAGTCTCATACAGTGCTATAATTGAAAGGCTGATGTGGTCACGCTCCTTTTTGACCTTGGCACTGTGCAGATGGTGTTCCTCTCCCACTCTCCTCTCACTCTCCTTTCATTCTCTCATCCCTTTTCCTTTAGTCTGTCTTTTTTCTGTCTTTTTTCTGGTCTTATTTTGACTTCTGTTTAATTTTTGCTCTTTCTTCACTTCATTACTTTCTGAAATAAGTTGTTTTATTTTTTTTTTAAGTTTTCTGTCTTTTTTTTCTGTCTTCCTCTCACCTCTGTATTTCTCTTATTCACTTATTCTTCTTCCTTTCACTCTTCACTTTTGCTTAAATTTTCACCTTTCCTTCATTTCGTTAGTTTTAGAAATCAACTTTTTTTTTTATCATTTCTAACTTTTCTGTTCTTTTTTTTTCTCGCCCTTTCTCTCTCTCTTCCTCTTTATTCACACCTTTTCTTCCCCTCCCTCTTCACTTCTGCGTCATTTTTCATCTTTCCTTCATTTCGTTGCCTTTTGAAATGAAATGCTTTCTATTAGTTTTTTTAAAAGCTTTTCTGTCTTTTTTCTTTCTCGTATTTCTATTCTGTTTAACGTTTTCTGTTCTTTTCTTTCTTCCTCTCTTCCTCTCACCCCCCTTCTGTATCTTTTTTCCTCGCATTTCCTTGTTTCTCTTACTCCCTAAAGTCATTCATTATTCCATATTCATACGTTTCTTCTTGATTTCTCTTTTCCTCGTTGTATTCCCCCCGTCTCTCACCTCTCCCTCTCTTCTCCCTCCTCTTGTCTTCTCTTATTCCTCTGTTCCTGGTATCAGTTGTTAATTTTCATTATTCATTCTTCCTCCTTCTCCTCTCTTTCTTACTCTTCCTTCCCTTGACCTTCATCTCTTCTTTTCTTGATTTCTTTCTTATTCCTTTTTCCTTTCTCTATAATTTGTTCATTTTCTCTCACCCTTCCTCTTCTCTTCCTCTTATTCTTCCTTTCTTTGACTTTCACTTTTCTATTCTTATTCCTTTTTCTTCCTCAGTACAAGTTAATTTTCTCTCAGTTCTCCTCTACTCTCCCTCTGTGACTCTCCCTTTCCTTGATCTTCGTCCTCTCCTCCCTTTTCTTGGTTTGTCTCATTTCTCCTTCCTTCCTCTATAATTTGTTCATTTGCCCACACTTCTCTCCTCTCCCTCCTACTCTTCCTTTCTCTGACCTTAACCTCCTCTCCCTCTCCCTCTCTCTTTCTCTCTCTCCCTTGTGGAATGTCAGTGTGCTGCCGTGGGAGTGTATCCAAAATGTACTGACTCTCTTTTCCTCTCCCTCTCCCTCTCCCTCTCCCTCTCTCTCTTTCTCTCTCTCTTGTTCTCTTGGTTTGCCTTTTTTTTTTCTTCTTTCTCTCGCTTCCTCTCTAGTTGCATGTCCAATTTTTCTTTTATGTCCTTGCCTTGCTCTCTCTCTCTCTCTCTCTCTCTCTCTCTCTCTCTCTCTCTCTCTCTCTCTCTCTCTCTCTCTCTCTCTCTCTCTCTCTCTCTCTCTCTCTCTCTCTCTCTCTCTCTCTCTCTCTCTCTCTCTCTCTCTCTCTCTCTCTCTCTCTCTCTCTCTCTCTTGTTCAGTCTCCATTGTATTTCTCTTATCTTTTATTAATTCGTCATTTCTCATCTTGTGTTCCTGTTATCTTCCTCGTTGCTTTTTTTCTATATTTGACTTTATTATGTCTTGATTTCACGTCCTTTGTAAGTTGTGACGTCCTGTCTGTCTGTCTGTCTGTCTGTCTGTCTGTCAGAATGGATGGATGGATGGGTGGATAGCTGGATGATGGATGGGTAGCTGACGGTGAGAGGAAGAACGTTAAACTGTTTGTCTGTCTATCGGGCTGTCCCTCTGTCTCTCCTCCTGTCTGCCTGTGTGGATGGATGGGTGGATGGGTAGTTGGACGTTTGTTTGTTTGTTTGTTTGTTTGTTACCTGGCTGTATCTTCCGTGATCTGTGAGTCGTTCTCTCTCTCTCTCTCTCTCTCTCTCTCTCTCTCTCTCTCTCTCTCTCTCTCTCTCTCTCTCTCTCTCTCTCTCTCTCTCTCTCTCTCTCTCTCTCTCTCTCTCTCTCTTTCCTCGCTCCCTACAAGCTTCTCTTATCTTTACCATCACACACACACACACACACACACACACACACACACACACACACACACACACACACACACACACACACACACACACACACACACACACACACACACACACACACACACACACACACACACACACATCCTGAAGGAGTATTGTTGACGAAAACTTACTTCTCCTCCAGGCGACGCAGAAGCAAGGGAAGGAAAACTGGTGATATTCGATTTGCTGTTCTGATCAACCTTGCGATTTCCTAGTGGTGTTTCTGAGACGTATTTTGTAACGTTTTTCTTCCTTTATTATTATTATTATTATTATTATTATTATTATTATTATTATTATTATTATTATTATTTTATTTTATTTTATTTTATTTTATTTTATTTTATTATTTTTTTTGCATTTTAAGATTTTTTTAATTTTTATTTTGTTTTGTTTTTATTTATTTATTTTGTTTTATTATTTTTTTTTTTCGTGTGTGTGGATTGGTGGTGTATTTCTGTCTTTGTCTGTCTGTCTCTGTTTTCCTGCATTTTTTTCTCTATTTTTTTTGTGAACCGGTGGTGCATCTATGTCTGGATTTTGTCTGTGTGTGTGTGTGTGTGTGTGTGTGTGTGTCTGTGTGTGTGTGTGTGTGTGTGTGTGTGTGTGTGTGTGTGTGTCTTCGCATTATCCTCCCAGCTATATCTTTTTTGGGTAAATTAAGTGTTTTTGTTTGTTTTTGTCTTTGTTTATCCCTCCATTCTCTCCCTCCTTATGTCTTTTTGTGTGTGAATTAGTGATGCAGTTTATTTGTTT
Organism: Scylla paramamosain; assembly: GCF_035594125.1. Lineage (NCBI taxonomy): Eukaryota > Metazoa > Arthropoda > Malacostraca > Decapoda > Portunidae > Scylla > Scylla paramamosain. Next base: position 6,202,052 of record NC_087176.1, read on the forward strand.
CCGTCTGCTTCTGTCTGTCTGTTCCTCCATTTCAAACCCCACCCCACCCCACCCCCCCTCTCTCTCTCTCTCTCTCTCTCTCTCTCTCTCTCTCTCTCTCTCTCTCTCTCTCTCTCTCTCTCTCTCTCTCTCTCTCTCTCTCTCTCTCTCTCCCTCTCCCTCTCCCTCTCTCCCTCCCTTCCTCCCTCCCTCCCTCCCTCCCTCCCTCCCTCCCCGGAAGTGTGGGGGTCATCGCGTAAAACTGTCTCTATTCATTAGCAGTGTTTTGTGTGGGGTGTTTATGCAAGGAGCGCTGTGTGTTACTTATGCTTAATTATCCCTGATTATGCTCTGTGTTTGTATTGCATGCCTGCCTTTGTTTTAAACTGAATGCGTAAAGGGGGAAATAATAGAGACAAGGAAAGAAGAACTGAGGAAGCGGAAAATTGCTTTAAATATATTGGAAGTGTATATCGATGAATAATGAGGGAGTAATTAACGTTCTGATCAGAAGGAAGAATGAATGAAGGGGAAGAAAAGTGACAAGGAAAGAAGAGCTGAGGAAGATAAGCAACTGAAAATTTATTGGTCTGTTTAGCTGAAAATGAAGAAATTAACGTATTGATCTGATGAAAATTAGGATTTGTGATATGTAGAAGAAAATGATAAAAAAAAGGAAAGAAAAAGAGACGTGGAAAGAAGAGGTGAGGGAGGCAAATCAATTTAAAATTAACTTGAGATTTATGTAGAAAAATGTGAGGAAGAAATTAACGTATTGACCTGATGAAAATTAGGATTTGTGATGCGTAGAAAAGATAAGAAGGAACTAAGAAAGACAGATAACTTTAATTTTGCTCAAGTCTGCATAGAAAAATGAAAAATACGATGCACTGACTGGAGATAAGTAAAGATTTGTGATACGTAGAAAGGAAAAGAGAGGTATGTATAATTAGTGAAGACAAATGAGATTCCTTTTAAATCCACTGGACATTTTGCATCACAGTAAAGAGAAAAAGCGGATTATACAAGATGAAATATGTAAAATCCAATTAAAGGAAGAAGGGAACGTAGAACAAATACAGATAAATTAGAGACGCAGTTCAAGTTTACCTAGACTCTAAACAGGAATGTAAAGATGGTAAAAAAAAAAAAAGAAAGAATAAATGAACACGTGATAGGAAAAAGAAAAGAAGAGCAAACAGTGACAAATGAACTAGTCATCAAATTGTGCAAATGAATATGGAACAAAAAAGGAAGAAACTAACAATGGCTGAAGAACGGAAAAAAAAAAAAAAAAAAAAAACTACACATATACCTTGTCAAATTATATAAGATGAAATGGCTGGGGGGGGACATGGAAAAAAATAACGAATAATTTTAATGGAATCTTATGTAGGAAAGAAATTAAAAAGAAACGAGTATGGTAAAATAATTTTTAAAAAATTCAAAATGCCTCACTATCTGGTCAAATTATTGAATGTAATTGTATCATAGAGAAACATAAACAGAAACAAGGAATAAAATGAACGAAACATTAGATGGAAATTAAATTAGAAAGAAACTACAGCATGGCAAAGTTAAAAGCTGCAAAAAAGTGTCACTGGCTGGTCAAATTATTAAGGGCACGAAACTGCATAAGACAAAAACAAACGAACCAAAGCCAAGAAATAAAAAAAAAATAATGAATACTAAACTGAATGGAATTTTAGATAGGAAGCAAACTAGAGAGAAAATAAAGTAAAGCCCTGTTAAAACCTGCAAAAATGTCTTTCTGGCTGGTCAAATTGTTAAGCTATGGGAGAGTAAAGAAAGAAGGGATAAATATTAAATCAGAGACCCAAAAAATTGAGCGCATGTTTGCTCAGTAAATGCTGTTACAATAAGGAAGAAGTAGAGGGCTGTAAAAATATAAGAACGGCCTCTTTTGCCTGTATAACTGGTGTCTAATAAAGGTTTTAAGGGTGAGTGTTGCACCGGGCTAAGAGCAGAGGGAGAGAATGGAGCAGAGGGAGGAGAGAAGGAATAGGCTGGGAGAGGAAACACTGGAGGGAAATGGGACTGGATAATGGAGGGAATGGAGGAGAGAGAGAAAGAGAGAGTGAGAGTAGGAGAGAACTTTGAGTAGGAAGTGAGAAGGCAAATAAGAAGGGAGAGGAGGACAGGGAGGAAGGAATGAGGATAGAGGAGGAATATTAAGAAGCAAAGGTGGAAGTCTTAGGGAAGAAAGGAGAGGATAGGACGAAGGGAAGAGGTAGACAGTGAAGAGAAGGACCGAGGGAAGAATGGAAGGAGGAATAGCAGATAGGGAGGTGGGATAAAGGAAGTAAAGACAGTTGAGAGGATGGAAAGCAGGAATAGAAGGAGTGGGAGGAGGAATTGATAGGGAGTAAATGGTAACAGGAGAAAGGAGGAAAAAGGTGGAGAAGGAGAAATAGAATAAGGAGAAGGAGGAGGTAGGAAGTAAATGGTAATAGCAGAAAGGAGAAAGAAGAGAAGAAAGAGAAAAGAGAAGAACAAGAGGAGGAGTTTGAACATAAATGGAGATAAGTAGGCTAAAGAAACGGAGATAGAAGAGAAAGAGGAGGAGGAGGAGGAGAAGGAGGAGAAGGAGAAGAAGGAGAAGGAGAAGGAGGAAGAGAGATAAAAGGAAGGATAAGAGGATGTCCAAGATTAACCCTTAGGAAGAGGAAACAGCAGCAGACCCTTTGGCCCTTACAAGGAGGAGGAGGAGGAGGGGAGGGAGAAGGGATAAAAAGAGGAGATAGAAGAGTAGTAGTGAAAGTAAAAGAGATTGAACGAGGAAGCAGATAAGGAACAGTGAAGACAAGAAAGAGGAGGAGGAGGAAAAAGAAGAAAAAGAAGGAAAAAGAGAAGACCAAAAAAGAATATGAGAAAGTAAACGAGGAAGCAGATAGGAAATAGTGAACACAAGAAAAAAAGAGAGAGAAAAGAGACGGTGGAGATGGATGA
>NC_087176.1:6212500-6215000 GCF_035594125.1 Scylla paramamosain
GCTGTATATATGCGGCAGAGGGAAGAATCTATACCTATTGCCTCCGCGTTTCACCCAGTACAACATGAGTGGCGCTTCCAAACAGCAATATAAGACGGGTATTTATTTGCCCTTATGATAATCTCGTTTCCTGGCTGTAGATACGAACCATAGAGAAAAATCATCTATTGTCTTTACATCCCAATTTTTCCCTCTTCATATATTCCGTTCAGTGTTATCCTCCAGTGCTGAGTCAGACACTGAATCTCGTATCTATTGTCCTTACCTTTTCCTCCTCCTGTGCTCATTGTCTTCTCTTGAAATCAATAGCGGGAGAGTGAATAGGAGTTGTAGAAATTACTAACTTAATGATGTTGATAGCAGCTTTTTATACCTGGGTGGAGTGAATGAGGACACGTGTTACGGTAACTAAACAACTGTGCTATTCTTGATTCACGTCCCTCGGTGCCTGTGTTGGATCTAAGCAGGTGGAGGAAAGAATCTCCTGTGTTTCTTTGTAGAGTTATCACTGGAATATGTTTCTTTTCTGGGATAATGAATCAGTTGTACAAATAACCCTTCCTTCGCTCCCTTTCTTAACAGGCAAGCATAAAAAAAAGGTTGTGGAATTATCACTGGAGTTCACTTTTCCTGCTGGGGACACTTGCACAAATAACAACTGTTGAGTCCAGGCTTCTACCGTGTTCTTTCGTATCAGGCAAATATAAAAATAGAGAAATATCTTTCTGGGATTACCACTGAATTTCACCTTTTTTTCTACTATAATTAGAGACTCAAATAGCAATTGTAGCATTTAGGAATATCAAAATAGGAAAAATGTTTTGGCACTTAAGAATACCAAAATAGGAAAAGTGTTTATGTTTTCATCAGCTCCTCCACCGCTCCTCATATTGACAGGCCAAAACAGATACAGGCGTCTTGTTGAGTTAAGATCAGTGGAATACGTCTTTTCATGCGATACGCCGGAACTTGTACAAATAACACATGCATCAGACCCTCCGTCACTCCCCTTCTTAACAGGCAAAGATAAACAGGTGTGTATCTTTGCAAAGTTAAGGTCACTGGAATACATCTTTTTCATGCGGTATTTAAACACTTGTACAGATAACCCTTGACACCACACCCTCTATCACTCTTCTTAACAGGCAAACATAAACAGGTGTCCTTGCTGAGTTAAGATAACTGAAATAACTCTTTTTCCTGCGTTACTGACATTCTTTTACAAACAACTCATGGCATCACACTCTCTATCGTTCCCCTTCTTAATAGGCAAACATAAACAGGTATCTTTGCTGACTTAACACCATTGCAATACACTCCCACCCCTGTCTTCTCTCCTCGCCGGTAAATATGAGGTGATTACATTACACTACTACTCTCTACCACTCTCTCTCCCTTCCCATAAGTCAAAGACGCCTCATCTCGTATCTCTCCCTTGGGAAAATAACACGATTAGAATAACTCGCTTTACGTCCCACTTTCCTTCTCTTCTTGGCTCTCTTAAACTTGAAACATCCCCCCCTCGCTGCCAATAACTCGTGGAAAATTAACTCGATTAGAATAGAGGAGTGTACCTTTATCAACTTCGCTCCGGTATCCACTGATAAAAAAATAACGATATGATATGACTGTGTTATTTGAAGTGGCGGGGGGCAATATAATATTCAAGGAGCGTATAGTGTTGTGGGGAGCATCGCTAGTGCGGGTGCGGAGTCTTTAATGAGCTTGAGGTGCATTACTGTTTGTCTGCTTCAGTAAAAATAGGTCTAGATCATACTAATGTGGTCTGCTGCGAACTACACTACACATGCTGGCAGAGAGAGGGAGAGGGAGAAGGACACAGACAGAAATAATTGTCCTTTTAAAACAGATAAGCTCAAGCCTACATCCTTCTAGAGAGAGAGAGGAAGAGTGAGAGTGAGAGGGAGAGAGACGCTTACCCTTGAGAAAAAGGCTGGTGTCTAGGGATATCTTGGCCTTCCTACGTAATCTGTGAGCCTTCCCACTATCTGTAAGGAAAATTCAGCCCTTGTATTCCACGCCTTTATGCTTCCCTGTTCCCATTTTATTTACTTTTTTTTTTATCCTTACCTGTTATTTTTTATAGTTTTTTTTAATTTTCTTTTTATGTTATCTTGCTTTTTTTTCTTGTTTTATATATATTTTTTTAGTTGAGTGTGTGTGTGTGTGTGTGTGTGTGTGTGTGTGTGTGTGTGTGTGTGTGTGTCGAAACAAAATTTATACGTTTGGATTTGTGTTTGTTTCCCTCGTTTGCGCGTCTGTCTGTGTGTTTGCCTACTTAAAACGTGGATGACACACGCATACACAGTCACACACACACACACACACACACACACACACACACACACACACACACACACACACACACACACACAGTACTACTTGCTCCTTGTCAGCCGTGGTGTTAACAAGGCTTCTCGTTAGTGTTGTGTCTCATGCCTTCCTTCCGTCCTTACTTTCTTATTTTCTTTCTTTCCTC
>NC_087176.1:6220000-6225000 GCF_035594125.1 Scylla paramamosain
TTGGCTCTGATGAGTGATGGCGGGCCGCGCGTCACTCACACGTCACCGCCACGGCACCGCGTTGTTATCGGAGCCATTACGTTCACACCTCGGCGGGGAAAACAAAACTAAACGCCAGATTGGAGGGGAAAGACAGAAAGAAATATGATAGGGGAGAAAATGATGAGGGATACAAAGGATGCTCAAATACCTCGAGGTTCTTACTACTAGGGTGTTTAGGGAAATGTTCTTTGCTATTAGTGAAAGAGACAGGATAGTACAGAAGAAGAAGGAAGGGAGAGGGGAAAGTACTTCTTGTTATATGTCGAGGGTTGAGGTAAAGGAGGAAAGCAAAATCAGAAGCTGGAGAGGGAAAAAAATGATAAAAAGGAGAAAATGAGGGAATGAAAGGAGGTATGTTGCATTTCACCTGTCGAAGTATGGGAGGAGGAGGAGGAGGAGGAGGAGGAGGAGGAGGACAAAATTAGAAGCGGAATAGGGGAAAGGAAAGGCAAAACGGAGAAAAGGTGGGCTGGGAGAAAAGAAATTGTATGTCATGTTACTGTCGAATTATGGGAAGAGGAAGAACATTAGGAGGTGGAGGAGGAGGAGGAGGGGGGCGGAGTGAAAGCCAAATCAAAAGCTGGATAATGGGGAAGAAAGACAAAGGAGGAAGGGAAAAGGGAAATTGTATGTCTCGTTGCTGTCGAATTATAGGAGGAGAAGGAGGAGTACAAAGGAACGCATAGGAATGGCAAATGACAGATGTATTGATCCAAACGAGGCTTTTATAAGTGGAAAATACAATGTATACAGTGAGAGGCGTAGGGAAGTAAAAAGAGGAGGAAGAGGAGGAGGAGGAGGGAAATAATAATAAGAAGAAGAAGGAAGGTAAAAGAAACACGTAGGAAGAGGAAACGAAAAAAAGATCTATTGACAATAACCTTTCTCTTATAAAGATATACAAAGTGAGAAGCGTAGCATAGTAAAAAGAAAAACGAGAACGAAGAAGAAGAGGAGAAAGAGAAGGAGGACAAGAAGACAAGAAGGAAAAGCGGGAACACCGAACGAGGAAAGGAATACACAAAGAAAAGCAAACAGCAGTAGACCATTTAAACATTAAGTTATTCAATGATAAAGAAAATGGAAGTTCAGCCAGTAGCTTGCTGAGACTGGAAGACCGGGCGAGGTGCGTTCGAATCCCGTTACCCTGTAGGAGGAGGAGGAGGAGGAGGAGGAGGAGGAGGAGTGGTGGCGGTGGTGGGTAGTGTGCAATGGGCTTTAATGTTTGGCCAGGTGCACTGGGAACGAAGTAGCGGCATTGGGGTTTGAGGGAAGTGTGGAAGAATTCATAATGAGCGTTGTGGGGAGCGTGGCAAGGGGAGAAATCGCAATGTTGTAGGAAAGGAGGGGAGAGGAAAGCAGAAATACACACACACACACACACACACCATCTAGTTAGTCGTGTTATTTTTGCTCCTTTTATCTCTTTTCGCTTTGCCGTTTTGTCTTTTCTTGTTTTCAGAGTTTATTTTTTGTCTTTTAACTTTGGCCGTGGAAAGTTATGTCTTTTTCGTGTGTGTGTGTGTGTGTGTGTGTGTGTGTTAAGCAGTTTTTGAGTTAAGAAGTGGACATTATCTTTAAAAGTGGTGCTGGTGATAGTGGTGTGTGTGTGTGTGTGTGTGTGTGTGTGTGTGTGTGTGTGTGTGTGTGTGTGTGTGTGTGTGTGTGTGTGTGTGTGTGTGTGCCCTCTCAGTTTCCTGTCTCGTAAATGGAAAGTAATTCATCTTTGGAGAAGACAACTACTTAACATAAAAAGAAGCGTGAAGAATGAGAAAGCAACGAGGAAAAAAAAAAGGATAAAAATAAGAAAGTGAACAAAAGTGGAAGAATAAAGGAAAATAAGCGAGAAGACGAACACTTAATAAGAAAACACAAAGAAAAAAAAACATGAAGAGAACGCAAAATACGATTATTCTTAGCTTAACATATAGACAAAATGAAGTAGAAAGAAGGGAATGAAGAAAAAAATAAGAAAAATAACAAGAACCATCCCATCTCTCTGTTTTCTTCACTGTGAAACTCAAGCAGAAAGCCGACATGAATCTTTTCCACACCTTCCGGAAAGGTAAAGACGAGACTAATTAAGGCCAAAGCAGCGGAAAGGGACTATCCACGAATCGTTACGGCGAAGAATAGCCCTAGAGAGAGAGAGAGAGAGAGAGAGAGAGAGAGAGAGAGAGAGAGAGAGAGAGAGAGAGAGAGAGAGAGAGAGAGAGAGAAATAGCTTCCGTTGCTTTAAAGAAGAGATACCACACACCACACACACACACACACACACACACACACACACACACACACACACACACACACACACACACACACACACACACACACACACACACACACACACACACACACACACCTGTCCGGAGCAGCTCTCATCTTTCTCTATATTCCTCCAGGCTCGCTCCTCCCACCCCATCCCTATTCCTTAAGTGATGTCAGGGAAGGAAGGGAAGGGAAGGGAAGGAGGGGGAGGGAGGAAAGTGCTGGGTAAGAGTGGGAACTGGAGAGAGGGATAGAGGGAAGGAAAGAAGGGAGGGAGGGAGGGAAAGGAGGTAGGTCTCTTGGGCACTTACTTAGAACAACGATCGAAGAATATGCAAACAGTTAAAGGTTTCCGATCGTGCCTAAGGTTACTACTTGGTTAGTGCTGAGTTACAGGAGGAGGAGGAGGTAGCGTACGAGTAGGAGCACGAGGAGGACGAATAGTAAAAGAAAGAGTAAGAGAAGGAGTAATAGGAGAAGGAGAACATCACTAGATATATCAGAACTAAAAACACCTCGATACAAAAGCAGGAAAAGAGGAAAAAAAGAAATACACGTAAGAATGCAAAGATAAATAGGAAATACTTAAAATGTGATTATCAGAATCCAAAACAAATATCGATTCCAACATTTGAAGCTCATTGAAGTCCTGAAACCATGATACAAAAAGAGAAAAAAGAAACAGGCAAAGAATACGAGGACGGATAGAAGAAAGACATACTCAGATAGATACACGATAACTTGAGATATTAGAGAATTGGTGTGTAGCAAGAGTACTACACCCTATGCTACCCCCAAGACTGAACTAAGTGAGATAAGGGCAGTTAGAAAGAAAGCACCAGGACCGCAATCACCTCTCTCTCTCTCTCTCTCTCTCTCTCTCTCTCTCTCTCTCTCTCTCTCTCTCTCTCTCTCTCTCTCTCTCTCTCTCTCTCTCTCTCTCTCTCTAAGCACACAAAGTGAATGAGAATATTAAGTGGCAAGAAGGATTGTTTGTAGAAAGTTTACTACAAGCTCTAATATACCCAAAACTAAACTGAAGAAGACATGGCCAGTTAGAAGGAAAGCACCAACACCTGAGTTCCCCCTTCCTCTCTCTCTAAGCACACGCGGTGACTGGAGATAAAAAGTGGCAAGAAGAAGGATTGATTGTAGTGGAATAGTTTTAAAGACCAATAAAGTAGTGTCTCCATTTCAGTTTGGACGCAGCGAGGGAAAGACATAAAAAGAAGGGAAGGTACGAGGGTGGGAAGGAAGTTAGGAGACAAGATAGAGAAATATGAAAGGAAGAAATGGGAATGCTGGGAACTGGAAAGCGAGAAGGAAGAAAGGAGATAAGAACGTCAGGAAGCAAGACAGAAATGGAAAGGCTGGAAAGTAGAATAGGAAAAGAAAAAAGTTAGGAAAGATAGAGAACAATAATCATGATGACCACCATATGAGAGAGGAAGTGTAGCAGAAGCAGTAGCAGAGAGGAAGGAAAGACTAGAAATACGAAAGAAATATCAGGTGTGAACAGTAATCATGATAGCCACCATAACAGTAAAAGTGAGAGGGTGAGTAGCAGAAATAGTAACAGAGGAAAGGAGGAAATGAAGTAGAAATACACGGTGGTAAGCCATATTTTTTCACAATGCTATTCCTGGTATCGTATGCTCACCTCCCTTTCCTCACTTTAAAAGGCTGCTTAATGCTCACGCTCGCACACGTGTAATGATGCACCACCACCACCACCACCACCACCACCACCCGGGGACAGCAAACAAATGATCAGAGAGGATTCATTTAGGCAAAGTTTTAATCTGCAGGTCTAACAAACTATCCTAACAATGCGTCGTAGTGAATGCGTGCGACTGTGTGCTTCTGTGTGAGGGTGTTTGGATGCGTTTCTGACCCACTGCTTGAGTTAATGGTGATCGCGAGCGTGGAAGTGGATGGGAGTATTGGATGAGGCTGGGAATTGGTGTGGTTGTGAGTTAGATGATAGAGGAAGAGTTGGTGACGAGGGAAGGGAGAGGGTGATAGTGGAGAGTGGATCAGTTATTTGGAGGGAGAGAATAGTGAGTGGATGAAGAGTTGCAGTGGTGATTTGATGACTGCAGTGGTTGAATGGTTGTTTTGTGTCGTGGTGGTGCTGGTGAAGGTTGTGGTTGAATTTATGGTAACAGTAGAACTTGTAGTGGTGGTGATGGTAGTAGTGAAAAAGGTGTAGTCGCTATTTGTGTTGGAATGGTTGTGGTGATGGCGATGGCGGTGGTCGAAGTGGTGGCTGTAGTAGTATTTATAATGGTAGTGATTGTAATGAAAAAAAAAAGTAGTCTTGGTGAGTCAGATGGAGAGAAAAAGGACCAACTACAAAAGGCAACACAAGAACAATGAAATTTATAAAGGGAAGAAAAGAATCGGGTTAATTTCGCTCCTTGAAGGCAAAAAAAGGAGGAAAATTTCCAGAAAAGGATAAAAGACAAGACCCAATTTAGTTCTTGAGTCTGGCTAATAGTGCGCCTCTTCAAGGAGTTTTGAGTTCCAGTAAAGTGGAAAAAGTGGAGAGTTACGTGGGCACTTCCTGGAAACGGATGTTGAGCTGCAATGGTAAAAGAGGAGTAAGAAGAAACAGGGAAGGATAAATGGTAATAAGGTCATGAGGAAATAACTGGTGGCAGCGTGTGGGATTCCAGTCAAGATAATAC
>NC_087176.1:6230000-6245000 GCF_035594125.1 Scylla paramamosain
CTCTCTCTCTCTCTCTCTCTCTCTCTCTCTCTCTCTCTCTCTCTCTCTCTCTCTCTCCATTGGTCAGATTCTGCTTCCATCAGAGGTTTTGCTCATGACATCAACGCTTTTTCGCTGTCGTGTCCATACTCTTACAGTCTGTTTTTTTTTTTTTTTTTTCTTTCGACAATCGTTCTGTCTGTATTCATATTCCAGTGTGATGATTTTTGTTTTCATATTTTTCTTTTACATTATAGTAAGCGTTTTTTTTTTCTAAGGATACTCTTAATGGCTATATTATTATATCATGGCTTAATTAATCGTTTCACTGCGATACAAAACAATTATCAGCACCAGAAATAATGCATGCAATCTTTATAAGCATCTATAAGAGTAGGAAAGGAAAAAAAAAAGAATAGATATTGCAATTTCTACCCAGTTTAAAGATTGGAGGTGACTCTAGAACAGGTAAAGATGTCTCTGAGTGATTAGTAATTCAGGAAAGATGTACCGATTAGCAGTCTTTGTTGTGATATGTATGTCCTGTCTTATCCTATCTTGTCTTATTCTATCCTATCGTATACTACTCTCTCCTGTCCTGTCCTGTCCTTTCCTCTCCTCTCCCCTTCTCTCTTCTCCTCTCCTGTCCAATCCTGACTTTTCTTAACTTATTCCATTCTATCCTATCCTATCCTATCCTATTATATCCTATTACACCATATCATCTAAACTGACCAAACCTATCCTGTCCAATCTTAATATGTCAATTCTTTTTTTCCTGCTATCACTCCCTACTCTCTTTCTTCCTCCCTCACTCCCTCACTTCACCTGCCCTATCCTATCCTATTCTATCTTGAACTATCATATTATACCCAGTCCTAACTTAACGTAATCTTAACGTAATTCCCATCCTTATACATCAGTGCTTGTTTCCTGCTATCATTCCCATCTGCTCTCTCATCCTTCCTCCCTCCCTGCCTTCACCTGTCCTATCCTATTCTGTGCTATCTTGACCTATCATGTTATACTGAATCCTAACCTAATATTACCTTATCTCTGTTGTACTATGTCAATTCTTGTTTCCTGCTGTCGGTCCCACCTGCTCTCCTGTGACCCATCCTCCCTCCACTCACCTGTCTGCCAAACGTGGATATTCTTTCCAGGTTGAGGGAGTTTTCTGGGCATATTGAAGTGAACCTGTGTGTCCTTTGTTGTGTGTTAGTCTCCTGACGATTTTTCTTCCCCTGACAGACTAGTTATTCGTATTCAAATGACGGCATGTGTTTCTCTCTAGCTATATTTTTTTTTCTTTTTTTCTTAACTATATTTTTTCTTTTTGCCTTTTGTGTGAATCTGCGTAGGTATTTTTCTCTCAGTCGTGTTTTTTTTTTCCTTTTTAGCTTGCGTGTGTGTATTTGTTTATTTGTTTTGTTTCTTTACGTATCTTTTTTCTGTATTTTCTTTTTTACCTTGAATGGCTTTGTTTAGGTAATTTCTCTCTTCTTTTTTTATTTACTTTTCTCTTTCTTCTTTTTTAATCTACTTTTTCTCTTCTCTTTTTTAATCTAATTTTTCTGCTCTTTCTTAATATACTTTATTTTTTCTGTCTTTCGACTCCTTTAAATTTATTTTTTTTCTTTTTTTTGCTTCAAGTGTAAGGTTTTATTTATTTATTTATTTATTTATTTATTTATTTATTTATTTTGTTTATTTATTTTTTTTTGCCTCGGTATCTTTTGGGAGGTTTTATTGTTCGTCTTTACTTTTCTCATAAGTGAAACTAGTTCGTTTGCATTCAGATGATGGTGTGGATATTTGCCTTTTTCTTTTTAATTTCAGTGGGGAGGAACGATTTTTTTCATCAGTTTATTTGTTTATTTATTTATTTTTTTTTATATTTGTGTTCCTCGTGTGTTTCTTGGCACTGACGCTGTTTTGTTTGTGTTTGAATGATGGTGTGGATTTTTGTCTAAATATTCTCTGTAAGGGAGGGGTTTTTCTGTCACTTTGTTTTGATATGTACTTGTGTTTTTCCTTGGGACTGGCGCTGTTTTAACTAATGAAATGACGGTGAGGATTTATGTCTAGATATTCTCTTTGACGGAATGAAAGGGAGCGACTTTTACACCAGTTTCTTTTGCATATTTCCTACGTTACTAGTGCTTCGTTTGCTTGAGACAGAGGCTGTTTATTCTGCGTTTAGGAGAAAGTGTAAGTTTTCGTCTGGTTTTGTTTGATTTCAGTGCAAGGGAATTTTTTTCTCTCCCTTTGCGACAGTTTCTTTTATACATTTCATAAGTTCCTCGTGTTTGTTATGCGCAGGACACTTTATTTTGTGTTTAGAAGGAGTAAATTTTCGTCTGCTTCTCTTTGACTTCAATGTAAGAAAGTTTTTTGCGTCATTTTCGTTTTCATTTTGTTTTGTTCCCCGTGCCTATTTGATTTCACACAGACTTGCTCGCATCTTAATCAGTGTGATCTTTATTTATTCCAATATGAAGGAAAGGAAAAATGTTAATCAGTACTTTTATGCTTCTAGATCTACTATAGGTCAAGGTTGTTTTTTGTGTGTGTGAGAGAGAAAGAACATTTTACACTCTCACTTAAACGAGAAAGCGAACTTCTGAATCGTTTTTTGTTTTCAATGTGATGGAGAGAATGATATAACGCCAGCACGCTTATGGTTTTAGATTTATATATTTATTTATTTATTTATTTTTTTTTTATGTGAGAACAGTTTCACAGAAGTACTTTTGTTTTTACTCCCATTTGCTATATATCACTTTACCTGTAATAATAATAATACCTTTCCCTTTGCAAGTTCTTCGAAGCATCTATCCACACTTTCATTTTTCATATTTATCTATTTATTTATTTTTTTTTAATGTGAGGGAGAAAGAAGATTTTATTAAGTACTTTCATGTTCTCATTTACATTTACTGTATTTCACTTAAACACTGAAACACTAATATCTTTCCCCTTGTATTCATCCATTGTTTTATATTGCAAAGTATTTAGGTCAAGATGTTTATCTTCTTCTTTTTCTTCTCTCTCTCTCTCTCTCTCTCTCTCTCTCTCTCTCTCTCTCTCTCTCTCTCTCTCTCTCTCTCTCTCTCTCTCTCTCTCTCTCTCTCTCTCTCTCTCTCTCTCTCTCTCTCTCTCTCTCTCTCTCTCTCTCTCTCTCTCTCTCTCTCTCTCTCTCTTTGAGATGAGAATAAGAAAATTTTTACCAAGTACTTTATTTATTTATTTTTTCTATATTTCACTTTACTTCAAACATTGAAACACAAATACCTTCCCCTTGTAAACCTCTTGCATCGTATTTAGGTCAACTTTTTTTCAATATGAGTGAGAAAGAAAATTTTACAAAGTACTTTCATATTTTATTTACATTTCCTGTGTCCTATTTCACCTGTAACGTTCAAACTCTAATACTGTCCTTTGTAAACACTGTCATCCTTCTGTTTATCTACGCGTTAATATTACATCATAAATCAGGTCACGATTTTTCAGTATGAGAGAAATTTAAACATTTCACTTAGCACTTTCATGATTTTTTTTTTAAATTTCTGTACTTTAACAATGGAACTCTAATACCTATGTAAACTCTCAAATTCCCTGTTTGTTTCTACATTTCGCCTTTCCTATGACTTGAATTCTTTGAAGAGGGAGTTCTGAAGACACTTTTCCATCTTTAGTTAATCCCTTTGACCCTTTTCTTTGGAGACTGGCACCTCATTGGGCCTTTTATATATATATTTTTTTTTGTTGCCCTTGGCTGGTACCCCGCGTACATAAAAATAAAAAAAAACATTTTCACGCTTCTGTGTATCAATACTTTTACATCCCACCCTATGTATTCTGTCATATAACACCTGAATACCACAACTTCTCCCTCACAGACATACATCCCTCGTTTCTTTTGTGGCCAGCTAGTGTCAGTCTTCGTATTTGTGTTCAGGGTCGCTGTATCGGATGTCAGAGGGCTTAGGGAGGCTCCAGGAAGGGAGTTAGTGACGGGATGACGAAGGTGGAGGTGGGGGCGCCGCGTGAAGGGTGAGGGGAATGCATTGACTTTGGGAGAAAGGGATGAATAGAAAGAGGTGTTAGAAATGCTGGGAATGTTAGTGCAAGGATGAAAGGCTTGTGGAGATGAAGGGTACAGGATGGAGGGAGAGGGACAGGGAGAGAAAGGGGGGACAGTGTAGGATTGGGAAGGGTGTTAGGGAGGGGAATGGTGTGGGAAACAGGAGTAGAGAGGTGGAAGAATGAAGAGAGGAAGAAGGGGAGGAGTAAATGAAGAGGTATAGGAGGGATGAAGAGAGATGGAGGAAGAATGAATATGAAAGACGGAGCGAAGAGAGAGAGAGAGAGAGAGAGAGAGAGAGAGAGAGAGAGAGAGAGAGAGAGAGAGAGAGAGAGACGGAGGGGGGAAGGAGGGGCACCAATCTTTGTCCCGCCAGTTACCGCACATCCTGTACACGCGCAGATTAACGATTGTGGCCTGTTATTCTTCCCTCCCCCTCTCCCTCCCCCTCTCCCTCTCCCTCTTCCTTTCCCTCTTCCTTTCCTTCTCCCTCGCTCTTTCCCTCGCCGGCCGCCTGTACAAAAGAAAAAATTCCCGTGAAAACAATTCAGCCACGTTACTGCAGTTAAATAATTACAGATTTGTCGACGTGTTGAAAAATAGAGTAACCTTGACAGCTTGCTTCTGACTGTCTGTTGACTCGCTTGCTGAAATGTAAAGAAGAGATGTTGGTGTGACTGTGGAAAAGATGCATTGGTTTGGTTATAATATTCTCCAGTAGGGAGGTGAACAGTGCTGGCAGTGCTGGGAGTAGTTCGGATGTGAAATATAGATGTTGATGTCTGTGTGTGTCTTTTTGTGCTGTGATTTGTCTGGAAAACGATGCTTTTTGGGGGGATATAATTGCCTCCAGTGGCGATGATAGAGGGTGAAAATGTTCTGTGAATGCTGGGAAGGGTTCTGTCGTGAAGTATCGGGGTGATGGTTGTGTGATTGTGTTTTTGTCTTATGACTTGCCGGATGATGATGAATTTTTTTGGTTATTTTTGCCTCCAGTAGAGAGTTAGACTGCACTGGAAATGCTGGTGTTTGTGTTTGCCGGAAAACGGTGCATTTATTATTCTTTTTTCTTTTTTTTTCTTTTTTCATGATAGCTTCCAGGACAAAGCTGAACTATTGGGAATGCTTGAAAAAGTTATGTTGTGAAATATAGAGATGTTTGTGCGATTTTTTTCTTATGATTTGCAGGATAACGATGCATTTTTTTTGGTGGGTTATAATTGCCTCCAGTAGAGTCATACTGTATTGGGAATGCTCGGAAAAGATTCTGCTGTGAAATATACATAAGTGATGTTTGTGTAAAATGTGTTTTTGTGTTCTGATTTTGCAGTTTGTGGTTGGTTTTGGCTAAGGAAAAAAAAGGTTCTATTGCGGTGTGATGTAAGGGAATAAAGCTTCCTGGAGTGGAACTAAAATGAAAATTCCTCTAATAAGTCAGTAAGGAGAAAACCCTGAATACTGCCATCATTTTGTAAACTTCCCTGGAAACACTGGAAAACGTGTTTCAGAAGGCAGAGTTGCTTAAGCCTGAATGATAAAGACACAAGTAATGATATCGATTACTGGCACCAGTGCTTGAGAGACAAACACTGACAGGTGGATAGATGTAGACATGTACGAATAGATAAATAGATAGAGGAAAAGATAGGAAGAAAGAAATTGAGGGGCAGCTACTGTAAATATCACTTTGAACATCAAACACTAACATTAAAAAAAAAAAAATACATAAAAATAATAAAATAAAATACAAGAATGGAGAAGAAAAAAAGGAAAAAGAAAGAGAGAAAAAAATAAAATGAAGCTGAAAAGGAGAGAGAGGCATACGTATCTTCATAATGTTGGTTTTCTATAGGGTAAGCTGAGATGCCACATGAGAGAGAGAGAGAGAGAGAGAGAGAGAGAGAGAGAGAGAGAGAGAGAGAGAGAGAGAGAGAGAGAGAGAGAGAGATTTACCAGTGTATATGTGACGCTTTATCTCATATCCGTCGCAAGAGTCAAGTTTGTATTGGAGTTGTGTTTAATTTGCAGCGTTATGGAGTTTGTATTTCATTACATTAAGGTTATTTACCCCTGTCTGAGCAGCACTTAATTTATCCCCCTTCTGGTGTGTGCCGAGGGTCAATAGTTTAGCTGAGATTGACAGGGTGTGTCCATCTCTTACCATTCTTGCCTCTACGTTTGTCTATCTGCGTGTGTCTGTGTGTGTGTAAATATGGTCTGTCTGTCTGTCTGTCTGTCTGTCTGTCTGTCATTGAGTGTGTGTGTAACTGTGTCTGTTTGTCTGTCTTTCCCTCTGTCTGTCTGTCTGAAAATTTGCATGTCTGTCCGTGTGTCTCTCCATCTGTGTGTGTGTGTGTGTGTGTGTGTGTGTGTGTGTGTGTGTGTGTGTGTGTGTGTGTGTAAATATGTACGATGTCTGTCTTTCGACGTGTCAGTCATTCTTCGTTTTTGTTTGTTTATTTTCCTTATTTATTGTTGGTGCGTGTGAAGACAGAAAGGATTGTCAAGAATAATAAACTTCAGAAATAAATAAAATAAAGTAAAAGAAATCAAATTATATAAAAGTGATTGAACTGCTCTCTCTCTCTCTCTCTCTCTCTCTCTCTCTCTCTCTCTCTCTCTCTCTCTCTCTCTCTCTCTCTCTCTCTCTCTCTCTCTCTCTCTCTCTCTCTCTCTCTCTCTCTCTCTCTCTCTCTCCTCCCTCCCCATCACCCATTGTCTAAGTCATCAAAAATTAATGAAATTCACAAAAAAAAATCACGAAAACACCAACCAACAAAAAGACAAAACAAAACTGACGAAAAAACGAAAAAAGTCACAATTCCCTTTATGGCCTGGATAAAAAGAACGAGGTAGTTAATTTTTATGCCCTACCCTGCCCGGTGTTCCCGCACTGTGCTACCTGAAGGCGAGGCATGGCTTAGGAATACCTGTGTGGTTAATTAATGTAAACTTCCATGATTGGCTCTCAGGTCTCTGCTATTCTTTCTATTCCTTCCCCCGCAGAGAGAGACTTAGTGGGTGTTTTTATGGAAGGTTATGGTGTTTTAGTACCTTGTGTGTACCCTGTGTGTGTGTGTGTGTGTGTGTGTGTGTGTGTGTGTGTGTGTGTGTGTGTGTGTGTGTGTGTGTGTGTGTGTGTGTGTGTGTGTGTGTGTGTTTGTGTGGTAGAAGTAGTTTGAGGAGAAGGAGGACGGGAGGAGGATTAGGAAGAGGAGAAGGAGGCGGAGGAGGAGGACGAGCAGGCAAAGGCAATATTGGGTGTTTAACTTATGAAAATGGCTCTATTATCATTGGTAAGAAGTAAAGTAGATGCTTCATATTCATGCAATAACATGGTAATGGCCGCGTGATGGCGACCGAATGAGGTCACGATCACACACACACACACACACACACACACACACACACACACACACACACACACACACACACACACACACACACACACACACACACACACGTTATTTCCATTTTTTTTTCCATACCTATAGGAAGAACAGTAGTAGAGATACATATTTTTAACAGAACCAGTCAAATGAAGTATCAGGAATAGCAATGAATACAAAGGAAGTCCAAACAGCAACAGAACCTGAGGATCTTACAAAGCTGTTTGAGGAGGAGGAGGAAGATGTAGCAACCAACCCAAAGAAGTATCAATAGGAAGACGGAAAAAAACCCAAGAGGAGGAGGAGGAGGGTGAGGAGGAGGAGGAGGAGGAGGAGGAGGAGGAGGAGTGGGTGCAGTAAGTGTGTGTGTGTGTGTGTGTGTGTGTGTGTGTGTGTGTGTGTGTGTGTGTGTGTGTGTGTGTGTGTGTGTGTGTTACTTGGTGGCAGCGGCGGGATCAGAGTGTGCCCGAGGGTGGTGTAGTAAGGAGCAAAGTTTGGCAGCCAGTCACACCACGGCGCGAAGGCTGAGAGTGTGTAAAGGAAGGAGGCTGTGTGTGTGTGTGTGTGTGTGTGTGTGTGTGTGTGTGTGTGTGTGTGTGTGTGTGTGTGTGTGTGTGTGTGTGTGTGTGTGTGTGTGTGTGTGTGTGTTAGTTTAGGAAACAGTTGAGACAAAGGAAGGAGGGAAGGAATGAAGGAAAGAAGAAAGAAGAAATGAAATGAAGTGAGGGAAAGAAGGAAAGCAAGTTGAGGGAAAGGAGGTGCAATGGAGGAAACAAATGGAGGAAAGGAGAAGGAGAAAGAGGAGGGAGAAGACTTAACCAGTAACATAAGGAATAGAGAATGTGATGATTAGACAGAACATAACAGTGTGTGTGTGTGTGTGTGTGTGTGTGTGTGTGTGTGTGTGTGTGTTTGTGTGTATGTGTGTGTAGTACCTCCTGATACGGCTCTGTTTGCTTATGATAATCAGTTGAAGGGATGAATACTAATAAAAGAAAAAAAATTCCCCACTGTACATAACACTACATTACCTGTTATCTGGGCCATCTCTTGTTACCTGACCAAATAAAAGGTGATGGGATGAGAGGGAGGGAAGGAGGGAGGGAGGGATGAGTGTTAAGGAGGAAGAAGAGAAGGGAGAGAGAGGGGAGGAGTGATCAATGAGGAAGATAGCACTGTGGTAAAAGGGAAGAGGAGGAGAATGGAGAGTGAGGGATGGTAGGGGAAGGACGGAGTGGAAAGGAGGGGAAGGAAAAAGAGGAGATGTATGTGTGTGTTTATCATTTTGACAATATAAATGTGTTTTGGTGTATTTTCGATAATGTTTGTATTGGTGTCTCGTTCCCCTCGCCATCCATTGTGTGTTTTTCTTGTTGTTTTTCTTGTTCTTTTTATCTTGCTTCGTTCGTACTTTTTTTTTGTTCTATGTTTTACTGTTATTATTATTCTCTATTTTTTGGTATTATTGTTTTATTTTCTAATCTGTTTTCTGTGTCGTCATCGTCGTCTTTCTGTTCCACCCCTTTATCCTTTTTCTTGCACTTTTTACTTGGATATTTTTGCCTTTTATATTATAGTTTTCTTTATATTATTGTTTTTATACTATTGATTTTTATGTATTTTTTTTTTATCTATTTTTCCTCCTCATATCCGTCGTTGTATTTCTCTTCCTCCTCTTTCTTTTCCTTATATTTTATTTTCTCGTTCCAGTTTTTTCTTGGTTTTCATTTTTTTCCTTTTGTATTCATGCTTTCTTTTTTTTTTTATCTATTTCCCCTCTAGTCATTGCTGTCGTTGTTTTCCTCCTCTTCATCCTTCTTTTTCTCTTTCATCTTCTCTTCCCTTCCCGCTCCGTGCTTATCGAGGTCATCTTTAACTGATAAATGTCTCAACTTTCTCTTAAAACACGGTGTCTTTTCTGCACCATTTATACATTACTTCGCCCCTCCCTCCTCGCTCTCTCTTCCTGCATCACTATACTTTTTACTCCTTCTACGTAGCATCTCGCCCTTTATGCATCATCCCAACGCGGCACCAGAGAGCGGCATCCTCTCACTCTACCCTCTCTGAAGACACTGAGTTCAAGCAGCGTACTGAGGGCCCTTTTATACCCTCAGCCCCCTCTTGGCCAGCGACTCAAGGCCACTCAGAGCGCATAAGAGTCGTACTTAAGCGTAAAATGCAGATTTGTGACCCTGTAATGTGCAGTGCGCCCCGCCCGCTACTGGGAGGCTGGCCGGGCAGTGCGATGGATGGAAGTGCCACTCTGGAGTCTTCCCGTGTGTGGTGGTGCGCTGAGGGTGTCTTGCGTCAGTCTTGCTCCCTCGCCGCTGGTCCGTCATGAATGCTGGATTTTATGTGGTCCTTATTTGGGTGTCTTGGTTTTTATTGTTTTTTTTTCTTTCTTTTCTGGTTCAAGGGTATATTTTTACTGAATTAGTTTTGGCAAGCAAGGTTTTGCTTGTTCTACTTCTCTGTCTAAGCTTTCTTGCCTTTTCTTGGCTTTTTTTTTTATTTTGGATATTCATATTTTTTTTATTAATTAATTGATTAATTAATTTATTTTTGGTACAAGGGCATTTTCTTTTTACTGAATTATTTTTGCCAAGGAAGTTTTTTGTTTTACTTCAGTCTAAGTTTTCTTATTTTTTTCTTGGCTTTTATTCGCCAGTGATGGTTCATGTATTTTTTTTTTTTTTTTTTTTATTATTAAGGCATTTTTTCCTCAAATGTACTTTCTCTAATAACACTCGTTCTCTCTCTTCCCTTCCTTTCCCTGCCTCTCCCTCTCCCTCTCCCTCTCCCTCTCCCTCTCCCTCTCCCTCCCTCCCTCCCTCCCTCCCTCCCTCCCTCCCTCCACCACATATTTTCACTTTGAGGCGTTGCACTAGAATTATATACCCGAGTTATTTTTTCCTTTAGTTATGTTAATCCCTCTAAGCCGTCTTCCCTCCCTGTGTGCTTAGGATAAAGAAAGCCTTGCAAGTAAAAGTCGGCTCTATACTCTAATCTCTCCACTGTTCTAAAGGGGAATGAGCGAGGAGAGGGACGGTGGGAAGCTACACAATGAGATCTTATGTATTCTTCATTTGTAACGTGTTGAGTAAGGTGGTGGTCGTCGTTGTAGCAATGGTAGTAGTAGTAGTAGTAGTAGTAGTAGTAGTAGTAGTAGTAGTAGTAGTAGTAGTAGTAGTAGTAGTTTGTAGAATTACTTCTGCGTACTCTTTAGTGACTTGCTCTTTCAGTGGGCCTTTTTTTTCCAGCCTTTTTGTTGTTTTTGCCCAGATCTCCTCGAACAAACAAAAAGGTAGCAGCAGCAGCAGCAGCAGCAGCAGCAGCAGCAGCAGCAGCAGCAGCAGCAGCAGCAATAGTAGCAGTAGATTTATTCTAAGCATTAACACAACTTCCTTTCTGTTTACTTTCGTTTTTATTCCTTGCAATCCATGCTCGATACATTTTATATTTCCAGGTGCTGTGTATTTGTATTCCAGTTTTATTTGCATCCCTTCGCGCCTCGCTTCTGCTCTCTCAGCCACGCCGTGTTGTATTATTGCATTTCCTCGTCTTTCTCTTCCAATTCTAGTGTGGTTTCGTTCGTGTGGTTTTGTATTTTATCTTTCCATCATCCAAATGCCTTCATCTAATTACCAAACCAAGCATTTTCCCAATGCCTCTAACAATTCCTGCACTGGTCTCGTTTCCTTCGTTTTCCGGTTTTCCTCACCCACATACAGACACACAGACATCGCCCATCTAATTACCAAACACGTCCAGTCATGTTTCGCCTCGCTGCCTCTACTTCCATGCATTCCCTCTCGTATGTTATTGTATTCCCCGCAATATTTCTGCCTTATTCCATCTGACTGACTCTCCTCGTGTTTCTTCGCTGCTGTTCCCACTGCTCGGATTGGGGAGCGAAACTTTGGCAGGTGTTTCCAGTATTGTTCTCTTAATAGGACAGAGGTTTTTTTCCCCTTTTGATAATGTACTATTCTGAACTATTTCTCTATATTTGGCACATCTTTCTTAAGTCACTAACCACTCTGAGACATTTTTCTTGTTCTACAGCCACTTCCAAACATTGTACTGCCCAGAAATTGCAAAGTGTACTCTTTTTGTTATCCCTTTCTTTCTTGTACGTGATTTTAAAGATTCTATACATTACTTTTAGTGTAGTGAATTGTTGCATATCGCAGTGAAAGGGTTAACCTATCATTAGAATCATGAAAACACACCATTGAAATGTTTTAGTAACTTCCATTACAGATTTTCGTCACTAAACTACCACTAACATTATAAAAACGCCCTTGGAAACCACAATAACTTCCACCAGTCTTTTCCTCACAGATAATGCAGAGTACTTCTTTACACTATCACTCAGATCATGAAAACACACCATTGAAATCCTTTAGTGACTTCCATTACAGTTTTTCTTGCTAAACTACCACTAGTATCGTATAAAAAAACATTGATACCGTAGTAACATTCAGGAGAGCTTTTTTCTCACCGATAATATAGAAAACTTATTAAACTATCATTCAGATCATGGAAACTCCCTTGAAAATTTCCAATAGCTTCCAGTAGAGGCTTTTCTTTCACTGATAATACAGAAATCTTGTTAAACTCTCACTGGGGTCATGGAAACACCCTTTAAAACCCACAGTATTTTCCATTTGAGCCATTTTCTTCTCTGGTAATGTGGGACTCCTTTTAAATTTACTGAAAGATGAAAACACACACAAAAAATGGAAAAAAAAACAGGAATTTGCATTAGTAACTTTTATTGGCAATGCACAGTCCTTATAAAACTCTCGCTAGGATAATAAAAATACGCCTGAAAAACACCAGTAACTTTCACTACAGCCTTTTAAGAGTGAAGACAAGGAGCCTAACCACTGAAAATCTGAAAAGTCCAATAACTTCCAATACAGCCTTTTAAAACTCCAATACCTTCCAGTAGAGCCCTTTAAGAGTGAAGATAAGGAACCAAGACAATGGAATATAAGCTGCTGTTTCTTTGCCATTGAGTTATTCTTAGTTGTCTTCCTAATACTAAAATACCTGCAATTTTTTTTTTTTCGTGTGTGCAAAAAAGTATTGGAGGTCTTTTTTTATTTTATTTACTAGTTTTCTTTTTTTTATCTCTCATTTTCATTTTTTTCTTTATTCTTTGATTTTTCTTTTCCGTTTTCTTAATTTTCTTTTTTTCGCTTTTCTTTTTTTTATTTTACTTTTACTTTATTACTTTTACTTATCTCTTAATTTTCGTTTTGTTTTTTTCTCTTCCTCTTTTTCTTTTTCTGTTTGTTACTTTCCTGTCTTTTCTCTCTTTCTTTTTCATTTTTTTCTCGTCAGATCAGTGGAGGAATTAACGCAATGCATCTCCAGACTCGTTTATTTTCACAATTTAAATCCCACCACCACCACCACCACCACCACCACCACCGTCTCGGCAGTCACGGGGAATTCATTACGTTCCTCAATCAAGCCGCGTCTAATTTCCTTAACCAATCAGAGTCGGTATTGCCTTACGCGCGGACCAATCACAGCCCGGTATATGTCTCACCGCGGCCAATTCATCTCCCCAACTTCCCAGCGTCTTTCTCTCTCTCTCTCTCTCTCTCTCTCTCTCTCTCTCTCTCTCTCTCTCTCTCTCTCTCTCTCTCTCTCTCTCTCTCTCTCTCCCATTTTTTACTCCTTTTCTTTTTATCTCCATTTCTCTCCATTCCTTCACATTTCCCTCCATCTTGCTCCTACTACTTCTCTTTTTCTTTGACTTTCCTCCTCCTCCTCCTCCTCCTCCTCCTCCTCCTCCTCCTCCTCCTCCTCTCTATAACTCAATCCATCTCTCCATCTCCCACTCATCCACTCAGTGTCCTTTTTATTCGTTTTCCCTCCAATCCATTCCTTCCTCATCCCTCCTACGTCTTTTTAAACCCCCCTTTCCTCCTCCTCCTCCTCCTCCTCCTCCTCCTCCTCCTCCTCCCCTTCCAGTCAGTGTCCCTTTTTATTCCCTTCCCGTAATCCCCTGCCTCACATATCTCCGCTTCCTCTTCCCTTGCCAATCACCTGAGCTTCCTTACCTGTCTTGGCTAATTCCAGGTACGGTAGCATCCCTCCAGCTTCTTTGAGGGAGGGAGGGAAGGAGGGGGAGGAAGGGAGTAAAGGGGAAATGGTTTTTATTAATCAAAGGAGAGGATGCTAATAAAGTTGTCATCAATTTTCATGTTTGTATGAGAGAGAGAGAGAGAGAGAGAGAGAGAGAGAGAGAGAGAGAGAGAGAGAGAGAGAGAGAGAGAGAGAGAGAGAGAGAGAGAGAGAGAGAGAGAGAGAGAGAGAGAGAGATTAACATAGTACTTTCCATATACACGCCCTTCCTATTGTATCTTGAGAGAGAAGGAGGAGGAGAAAGGAAAGTAGAGGAAGGGGAGAGAGAGAGGGAGAGGGAGAACGGATGATAGCGCAGGGGAGTTGGAGGGAGAGGAGAATTAACACACCAGCTTCTCCTTACCTTTGTATTTCAAGGGAGAGAATGGGAGAGGCAGATAAGAGTGTCGGCTTATAAATGGGAGGTCATATGGACGGGAAGGGAGAGAGGGAGAGTGAAGGAGACGAAGGAAGTTTCATACTGTATCATTAGAGAAGGTTTTATGCTGGAGGAAAGGAAGGAAGGAAGGAAGAGAAGGGGGGAAAAGGAAGGTTTTATGTTGGAGGTAAAAAAGAGGAAGAGAAGGGAGGAAAAGAGATATTTTTTAGAGGAAATGAAAGAAGGAAGGAAGGAAGAGAAGGAAAGAAATAGAAGGTTTTATATTGGAGGAAAGGAAGGAAGGAATGAAGGAAGAGAAGGGAGGAAAGAGGAGGTTTTATTTTGGAGAAAGGAAGGAAGAGAAGGATTGTATTGGGGAGAAAGGAGGAATAGAAGGGATGAAGTGAAGAAGTAATTATGACATGAATGGAGGGAAATAAGGACAAAAAGGAAAGAAAAAATATTTACAGCTTGAAAGAAGTAAAAGAAAAGGAAGGGAAGTACAGGATTAATTAGGAAATGTAAGGAAACGAGACAGAAAGGAAGACATTCACATTTTAACCCTTTCAGTGCTAGTCAAATTTCCTACAGTCATATATGTAACTTAGATATTTTCCTTTTTTGTATTGCAGTGCCTTAAAAACGTAATTTTGTAACATGGTAAATACTAAAATTAACTCATTTTTTCTTCGTCTTTACACTGGAGAGGAAAAATACAGAAGGGAAATGAAGGGAAGGAAAAAAAAAGGAAAGACGAAGGAAAATTTAAGTTACAGGAGCAACAAAAAAAAAATAATGCCTACCTTTATATTATTAGAGAAGGCTTGAGACTTAGAGACAAAGAACTTAGGAGAAAGGGACAAAAAAAAAAGAAAGGAAAGAGAAAAAAGAAAAATGAAGAAAAAGCAGATTTAGGCAAGACAAAAATGGTTTAAAATAGTTAAGATAAAAAAATAGAGACAAAGAAAAGAACAAAAAAAAGGAAAAAAGGAAAACTAAAAGAAAGAAAAGGAAGAAAA
>NC_087176.1:6252500-6255000 GCF_035594125.1 Scylla paramamosain
CGCACAGACTCACTTCTCACTTAGTCTCTTATTAGCTAGACATTTGGCCCATTTCTTTCTTATTCTCTCTCATCAGTGGTCACGCTGGAGGAAGAAAAAGTATACATGGTTTGTAGAAAGGGAGATAATTTATGAAGCAGGTGGAAAGAGGAAGGAAGGAAGGAAGGAAGGAAAAGACTTATACTCACTGTCACTCTCACAGATACGCACACACATTCACTTCAAGCATATTTTTTTCCTCTCTCAGTCGTATCTTATAAGTCACGGACAGCCACGCTTCACAGATAGCTGTATCTCTCATTCACACACCTCCCAAATCTCCCTCTTCAGGTGTATTATCCTTCTGTTTAAAAGTTCTTGGGTACCTGATTATCCTGAGCTTATTCTTAAACGTTTCCGCGTCTTATCTCGGCAACGTTTTGACGGGCTATTGTGAAAGTTACGGTAGGTTTTCAGGAGTGTTTTCGCGTTTCTAGTGATGGTTTGACATGTTACTGGGGGCTCTGAAGGGTGTTTTGGTGTTGGTGAAAGTTTAACATGTCAATGGGATTTTCATGAGTTGCATATTTGAGTTTGGTGTTGCGCGTCGCTATTTGCTTTTGTTACCTCGGCACGTGGTAGGGAAGGTGAACGTGAGCGAGCAAGAGAACGAGGCAGCCAGGCCAACGCTTGCAGGCGCCAGGTGCAGGAATCAGGTGTGAATTGTGAGCCTGTCCCTGGTTGCTGGGGTACTGTTGTTATCCCGTGAATGAGCCATTACTGTGTCTGGTGGTGTAATTGCGTTCACCTAATATCACTATACAGTAGGGGTGTTGTCATGTTGGTGGGTACTGCGCCGGCCATACTGGGTTGCTGTTAAGCCACCTTTTCTAACCATGGGCCTCTGTATCGAGGTATATTACGCTCGTAGGTGATCGTGGGCTAGTTAAAGTTGTTACAAATTTATTATTATGATTTGCTCCATAATCAAACTGGTAACTATGTATTTATAAGGCAAATAGGTAAATATTTATATATATAGTGCATAGATTTGATGTGTTGCTATGGTGATTAATGATCTCTTTTAGGTTTTATTCTGCTCTGTCATCACCTTGTTCCTGTTAATAATTCATACTTCAGTTGTGGGTGACGTCATGAGTCTAATGTCATGGTTAACGGATTTATCAATATTAAGCAAATGCCCTGTGTTCATCTGGGGATGTGCATTTCTACTCTGATGTGCTGCTGTGATGACTAAATTAATTCTTGTAGATTGAATCCTGCTCCAGTGAAGCCAGTCAAGATACAGCAGCGTACTAGGTGCCCCGGGGAAACACACGCATGCCACGGTAAATCTTCCTTCACGTGGATTAAACTCCTAGCAATTTGCAGTCTGACAGATGTAATAATTCGATGTTTTTGAGGCATCTTGCAAATTTTCTTTTCACCTGCCTCTTAAGCTTAACTTGCATGGATTAAACTAATAATTTACATCTCGGGGAAAAAAAAATAATAATAATAAATGCAGTAATTTGGTATTTGAGGCGAGTGCTTGCAAATTTCTCGTTTCACTAACCTCTCATTATCTTAAAAAAAAAAAAAAATTCTGTTTCAGCATCCCTTTTATCTTGCGCGATTACTCTTATATTTTTTCTTCGTTGCGTTACCCTCTAATTACCTGTGAATGCTTTTGGTTTCGGTAACCTATCATTACCTCGAATATGAAAAGAGCCTCTTACCTCCTGGTGGAGTGTCTGGTGGAGCAGAGGTGAAGGTTTTGTGCAGAGGTGAGAGGTGGAGAGGGGGGAGAGTTGGAAAAGTGCAGATATAGGAGGTGGCGTTGGGATACGTGGAGGAAAGACTGGTAAAGAAAAGGTTCATTACTGTGGGGAAAATAGGTAAATAAAAGATACATTACCGTGGGAGAACAAATAGGTAAATAGAAGATACATTATTGTGGGAGAAGTAATGGGTAGATAGAGATACATTACTGTGGGAGAAAAAAATAAAGAAAAGGTACATTACTTGGGGAAGAAGAAATAAATAAAGATGGAAGAAAGATTAAACAAAGAAAAGGAATACAAGGTAGGAGGCTGCAGAAACAGAGGTGGAAGGAAGATAAACTAGAAGGAAAATGAAAGCTATGAGAGAAAAGGAATACAACTGAAGGGAAAAAAGGAAATAGAATTGTGGAGGGAAGATAAAACGGAGGAAAGGATGAAAGATAGGAGAGAAACTGAATACAAATAACGAAAAGAAAAAAAAACAGATGAAAGGAGGAGAAAGTGAAGAAAATGATGAACTATAGGAGAGAAAGGATCAAAACTAATAAAAGAAAAGAAACAGAGATGGAAGGAAAAAAGTAAAGGAAGGAAAGAAAGATAGGAGAGAAAAGGTACACAAGGAGGTAAGATAAAGTGAAGGGAAAGATAAAATTCACTCTTGTAGAAGAAAGAAAAGAAAAGGAACTAGTGGAAAAAAGAAGGAATAAAGAAGAAAAACAGACAAAAGGAAGGAGAGA
>NC_087176.1:6267500-6295000 GCF_035594125.1 Scylla paramamosain
TTGGGGATTAAAAAGTAATATTTCAGTCGTGTAAGTGTGTAGAATGCATGCTTTGCAATAAGAGAATACCAAATACATGTTATCCGTCAGAAGTAATTAGAATGTAGAGTTGTCAGTTCCCTGGAAGGCTTTTACGTAATATACCACTGATGCAGACTGTCAATACTAATAAAATCATCAATACCAATACAATTCAATAGAATAGAATGTCGATGCGTTATTGTTACCAATACAATACAATATCAATCGTCATTACCAGTACGTACAATACAGAATCACTACAACATTAACTAAAGAATAATACCACATTATAATTACCAATACAATATAATACAATAGCAATAGATTACCACTACCAACACAACACAGCACAACACAACACAATACAACACAACAGCCGAAGGAGTATATTACAGCACCACCACCAGTTCAATATTAACTACAAGACTCTATTATATTAACACACACTCCACGTGCACCCACTCACCTTGTCAATCACGGCGTAATTACCTCTCACACACGTACACACAGGCAAACACAGCGTGGAGTACGATTAATTTTTGCCTGAATGTATCACTCACTCTCTCCCTACACACCCCTGCCCACCCACACCTGATGGACCGTGGTGTCTTCAGGTGTGTGTGGTGGGGTTTAGAAGTTGTATGTTCGAAGTTGTAGTTAAATTTATGAAAGAGAGACACTCGTTCTCAAATAGGGTTGTGGATGAATGGAAGTTGTAGATTTAAAATTGTAGTTATATTGATAAGAGATGGAAAGAAAGTGGGTCTGAAATGGAGTTCTAGGTAAATGGAATACACTCAGTAATCAAGTTGTTAGTGTCAGTAAGGAGCTTTCAAGAGGATAAAACAAATTTCTAGATGGGATGATAGGTTGAAATACGTAGGTGTGCTTCATAAAGGGACTGCCACGTGTAGGCCTGGTGGCTTCTTGCAGCTTCCCTTGTATTCTTCCCTTCTTACGTAAACCATCCTCTCACATTTACTTCGTTGAACTTTCACTCACCTTTCCCCATTCAACTCTTAGCCAGGCACCATCCGCAGCATCCCACGGTACCTTCCCCCTGACAGTTATATGAAAGACGTATTCGCGCTTCTTTCAACAACTTGCCTGTGAATCTGTCAAGGGCCAACACGAGAAAGATTATAACATTGTCTCTTGTACGCAAACTCTCTCTCTCTCTCTCTCTCTCTCCCTCAAAAGCATTTCTCCAGAGTGACTTGCCATTACCTCTGTAGATTTTTTTTTCTGAGTCCAGGAGGGAGAGAAGGAGGGAAGGAGGAGGAGGAGGGAAGGAGGGAGGGAAGACGTAAATTCCTCCTTTGTCGCTTTTACCTGTAAGAGGAATGTTTTTGAGGTCTTGTAAAAGGTGAGCAGAATGTCAAGCTTGTGTGAGCCTCTCTCTCTCTCTCTCTCTCTCTCTCTCTCTCTCTCTCTCTCTCTCTCTCTCTCTCTCTCTCTCTCTCTCTCTCTCTCTCTCTCTCTCTCTCTCTCTCTCTCTCTCTCTCTCTCTCTCTCTCTCTCTCTCTCTCTCTCTCTCTCTCTCTCTCTCTCTCTCTCTCTCTCTCAGCCACACACATCTGTTACATTTTTTTTCCTGTGATTGAGGTGACCACGTAAATGAGGAGGAGGAGGAGGAGGAGGAGGAGGAGGAGGAGGAGGAGGAGGAGGAGGAGGAGGAGGAGGAGGAGGAGGAGGAGGAGGAGGAGGAGGAGGAGGAGAAGAAAGAAGAGGAGGAAGAAGGTGAGGAAGAAGAGGAGGAACAATAGGAGGAACAAGAGGGTGAGGAGGAGGAGGAGGAGGAAAAAAGAACATGAAGGAAAGTGTAGAAGAAATATGGAGAAGAATAACAAGACGAAATGTAACAAGAGAAAAGAGAGGAAGTTGACAAGGAAAGATGACAAGGAGAAGGAAGAGGAGGAAGAAGAAGAAATGGTCATATTCCTTACCTTTTAACTGTAAAGTGGGTGAGAGAGAGAGAGAGAGAGAGAGAGAGAGAGAGAGAGAGAGAGAGAGAGAGAGAGAGAGAGAGAGAGAGAGAGAGAGAGAGAGAGAGAGAGAGAGAGAGAGAGCAAAAAAACCACCATATTCTACATGACAGCATCAAGCTTCCCTCGTAATGAACGGTATCTAACCCATTAACTATTCATTTAATGGGACCTTTAATCAGCAAACCCCTTCACATGACCTGCCGGCGTCCCTTGACCCTAATATACATCTCAATTAGGGGTCACTGCTCCCTTTATGCTTTCTCTAACCCTTTACCCTCATCCCTTTCCCCCTCCTTCCTTCCCAGTCAATAACACGACCTTGTATCTCTACCTTTCCTTGGTTAATAAGCAGCCTGCACCCTTCCTAGCACCTGGGCAGGGCTAATGGCAGGTGTTGACAAGGGAGCCGCCAGGTGTAGCAAGACAAGTGCTCCGGTGTGTGTAATTTTGGGTGTAATTAAAGAGTCGGCTTATGTTTTGGATTTGTGTTGTTTTTGTGGCTTTTTCCTTCATGTTTTTCTTCTTATTTTTCCCCTCTTCCTTGTTACTGTTCGTTTTTTTTTTTTTTTGTGTGTGTTTTGTGGTTTCGTGTGTTTTTGTGTGTTTTTCGTGTTGCTTTTAATGTTTTGTTGTGTTTTATTGCTCTTGTTATTGTAGTTCTTGTCTTGTTCTCTTTCTCATGAGTATTTTCTAAGTTTTTAATGTTTTCCGTGTTGTTGTTGTTGTTGTTGTTGTTGTTGTAGTTGTTGTTCTCATTATCATTATTATTGTTATTATTTTTATAATAATAATTATAGTAGTAGTAGTAGTAGTAGTAGTAGTAGTAGTAATAGTAGTAATAATAATAATAATAATAATAATAATAATAATAATAATAATAGTAATAGTAATAATAATAATAGTAATAATAATAACAATTATCATTATTAATTAATAATAATAATAATAATAATAATAATAATAATAATAATAATAATAATAATGATTATTATTATTATTATTATCATTATTATTATTATTATTATTATTATTATTATTATTATTATTATTATTATTATTTATTATTATTATTATTATTATTTCAAGTCTCTCTCTCTCTCTCTCTCTCTCTCTCTCTCTCTCTCTCTCTCTCTCTCTCTCTCTCTCTCTCTCTCTCTCTCTCTCTCTCTCTCTCTCTCTCTCTCTCTTCCCCTACCTTTCTCCCTTCCCATCTCCTTTCCTCTCCCTCCCTCCCTCCCTCCCTCCCTCCCTCCCTATTCTCTAGTACAAATTGAGTTAACGGAACTGTCCAGGTTTTGTAGAATTAGTTTAGCTGAGTCTCCGGTTGGTGGCGCTGTTTTGTTGAAAAGTTTGTGATTTGCGGAAAGTTTTGTGTGTTCTTTAAATGTTATTGTCTGATTGAGTTCTGGAGAATAATAGACATGGTGCTCTCTCTCTCTCTCTCTCTCTCTCTCTCTCTCTCTCTCTCTCTCTCTCTCTCTCTCTCTCTCTCTCTCTCTCTCTCTCTCTCTCTCTCTCTCTCTCGCTCTCGGTAGAACGATATCACTTTTGCTACAGAGAGAGAGAGAGAGAGAGAGAGAGAGAGAGAGAGAGAGAGAGAGAGAGAGAGAGAGAGAGAGAGAGAGAGAGAGAGAATCACAAAAAACAGAAACTATAATATTGGAAACGTGATAATATTGGAGAAACTCTTTTTCTTTCATTTTCATCTCGATCCTCTTGCAAAATTTAAGTGTATTTCTGCCGCTATCTTTTCTGTGCGTTTGGCGGTGTGTGATGATTGTGATGGTGTGTGGCGGTGTGTCGTGGTGTGTGGCGGTGTGTGGTGGTGTGTGGTGGTGTGTGGTGGTGTGTAATGGTGTGTGGTGATGTGTGGCGGTGTTTGGTGGTGTGTGGTGGTGTGTGGTAATGTGTGGCGGTGTGTGGTGGTGTGTGGTGATGTGTGGCGGTGTGTGGTGGTGTATGGTGATGTCTGGCGGTGTGTGGTGGTGTATGGTGATGTGTGGCGGTGTGTGGTGGTGTATGGTGATGTGTGGCGGTGTGTGGTGGTGTATGGTGATGTGTGGCGGTGTGTGGTGATGTGTGGCGGTGTGTGGTGGTGTGTGGCGGTGTGTGGTGTGTGTCGCAGTGTGGTGGTGTGTGGTGTGTGTCGCAGTGTGTGGCGGTGTGTGGTGTGTGTCGCAGTGTGTGGCGGTGTGTGGCCTCCTGTGAAGTCTAATAATTGTCTTGCATTTTGAATTGTGGACCGTAATTCTCGAGGGCGTTACCAGATAATTGCATAGATTAGTTTTTTAATTTTTTTTCTTTCTTTTTTCTTTTCTTCTTGTGGCGTACTAAATTATTATTGGCAGCATTTTTTTTTTAGTTCGTTCGTTACGTGTGTTCGGTCTGCCTTTGTGTGTGTGTGTGTGTGTGTGTGTGTGTGTGTGTGTGTGTATCTTTACTTCTAATTTTAATATCCATTGTTCTTTTTACATCAGTATTACAAGCCACATTAAGTTTTACAGCTATATGGTAAAGAAACATACAAAAACACACATGCACGCTAAAAAAAAGAAAGAAAAAGAAAAAAAAAGAAAAGAAAAGAACTTATCACTAACACTTCGCTACAAGATTACTATTTTTTTTCATCTTTTTGTTTTCTTTTAATTCATGGTTTCAAATTTAATGGTGGGAGATTGGCCACTAACATTTAATTTACTGGTGATAATTAGTTTGCTAGTGAGGAAGGTTATGTAACAGTGTGTCACAGAACATGTTGCCTGGGGCTTGAAATAGACGGGAAGGAGTCAGTGGTGAGTGTGGAAGGCGTTGTTATGTAGTGAAAGATCAGAAGGTGGTGATGAAAGTAGCGATGATGATAAAAGTGCTGCTGCTGATGATGATGGTAATGGTTGTGATGAAAAGCGATAATGACAATGATCTTAATGATGTAGATAATGATAATAATGATGATGATGGATAGGCGACATTACAGTAAGAACATTAAAAAGTAAAGAAAAAAAAATGAGAAAGAAAAAAGAATAAAAATGTGTACCTGTAATTGCCAGTTTTCACCTCCCTGAAATCTAACCTTCATAAACATTCAAAATAATAAAGAAATAAGGTGAAATAAGCAAATAAATAAAATAAATAAATCACAAATGTAGACCCAACAAAGTACATAAAGCACCCAGTCACTTCTCTGTTCCCTGACATGTGAGTAGAGGGAGGGAGTATTCTTTGTTTAGATAAATGAATAAACACCAATAAGTAAATTAATAAACAAAACAAATTTAGACACAACATTATAAAGGATAAACACGCATTTTTATTTTTTTTTTTTGGCAAGGGAAAAAGTTTCTAATCCTGTTTAAATGAATGAATAAATAAATAAATAAATAAACAAACAAAACAAATATAAACTCAACAACATAAAGAATAAACACGCAATCACTTTTCTATTCTCTGACATCTGAGGAAAAAGTTGTGATCGTCTGTGCCTTGATAAATAATGTAATAACCCTCAACTCCCTGCCCACTCAATAAATCATTCTTGTTTGAGCGGTGAGAAAACTTCCAATCCCCCTTGCTGAGAACTTTGTAGGACTTATTACGTAGAGTACTACATAAGGCAGCACGCAGGGGATCACCAATGTATGGGTAGGTATGATTGGGTTAGGCTGGGTTAGGTTGGACTGGGTTAAATTAGGTTAGGTGTAAGTTAGGGTAGGTTAGGTAGTGTGCATTAATGTGTGTAAGTTTAGGTTGGGTTGGGTAGGGTGTGTTTAGGTTAGGTTAGGTGTAGGTTGGTGTAGGTTAGATAGTGTGATTAAGGGTGTGTAAGGTAAGGTAAGGTTAGGTTACGTCAGGTTAGGCTGGGATGGGCTAGGTAGTGATAAGTGGGTTAGGAAGTACGTGATTAAGTGTGCGTAAAGTTGGAGATATGAATCTTTTGCCCTTTCACGTTAAGTTGTAGGGATATGCATGGCTGAGTGTTTTCTTTAATCTTTCCAATTGATATTTTTCATTTTTACACTAAGGAGAAACACAAGACAGATTCACTGGGTGAGTTATAAAGTATTTATTTATTTATTTATTTTTTTATTTTTTTTTTTAATCATTGCCTCGTTTTTCTATCAGTTCCTCGAGAGTAGAATGGTAATTGAGTCATCTTTTTCTCGCCTGCTGGAATAGGTTAAAATGTCGAGAGTGAAAGATGGATGACTGTAAAGGTCTGATGGGAATATTAAGGTTAAGAGCTGCGTAGAGGGGAATGAGAGGGCAGGTGTGGCTGGGGAGAGAGGCAGAAGTGTGAAGGAAAGGAAGTAAAGGGATGATGAAGGGAAGAAAAGGACTATGAAAGGAAGGGAATGAAAAAAAGGGAAAGAATAACAAGGAAAGGAGAAAAAATGTTATAGAAGAGAATGGGGAAGAAGACAGAAATGGAACATAAGTGTGGAATGAAGTCTAGTGAAAGAAACAGTTTGAAGAAAAGGTGTGAAGAGAAATAAAGAGGAAGAACAAGATAATGAAAAAAAAGGGAATAGGTAGAAAATGAAGGAAAGAGCAAAAGATGAATGTGGAATGAATATTAGGGAATGAAAAAGTGAGAAGGAAAGGTTAAGAAGAACAACGAGGAAGATGAAGAGATAGAGAGAAACACGAAGAAAAAGGAACAGAAACGGAAGATAAATATGGAATGAATTCAAGGTAAGGAAAAAGAATTATAGGCAAATATACAGGAAAGGAATAAATGGAGGAGAAATAGAGAAGAGACGAATGTAGAGGGAAGGTAGAATAAAGGTAGAGAAAAGAAAAGGTAAAGGAAGAGGAGAAGAGGTAAACAGGAATATGTAATGATAAAAAAAAGATTAAAAAAATACAGGGTTGTGTACATTTCAGGAGGAGGAGGAGGAGGAGGACTTTCCGTTCTCCCTTTGATTTTCTGCCCCAGTTATCTCTTCTGTTGTTTCTGTCTCTTCTGTTATGTTTTTCTCCCTTTTCCTCCCTTTCTCTTGTTTTTCCTCCTTTTCTGTTCCTGCCACTAACTTACTCAGTTTCCTTTGCATTGTCAGTTTTTTTTTTTTTAAGAAGAATTGTTTCGCATATCGTAGTTTCTCTGCAATTTGAGAGATTTAAATTAATAAAAAAATATATATATAAATACCATGATTACATACTGAGAAAAAAAAATGTGATTATATATATATATATATATGTGTAAAAAAAAACAACAACAATAAGGAAAGTGAAATGTTGCAAGGGTAACGTTCATTCATCTGTAGGGGATTATGAAAGTTAGTAGTAATTATGTTAGATCAAATGTTAAGAAAAGAAAAATAAATAAATGAAAATAAAAGTTTATGAAGTTTTGGTATTTCAAAAGGGAATAAAAAGTGAAAAATAACACAAATGGAGTCAGATGAAATAAAGGAGTGGGTTGTAGATTTTTCTGTATTGTGAAATCTGATAAAAGTGTGAAATATTAAAATGGTGTGCAGTGGAAAAGGACAGCAGAAAAGCACACACTGATACATGTAAAGAGTTAAATAGAAACAGATAGAAAGATAGATAGATAGATAGTAAGTTAGGCATTTAGTCAGTAAGTTCATTAGTTAGACAGGCAGTTAGATAGATAGTTACTTAATTAGTTAGTCGATTAGATAGATAAAATGATCAATAAATAGAAAGATAGATAAATAGTAAGTTAGGCTGTTAGTCAGTCAGTTCGTTAGTTAGACAGCTGAATATGTAGATAGTTAATTATTTAGTTGATTAGATAGATAGATAGATAGATAGAGAGATAGATAGAGAGAGAGAGAGAGAGAGAGAGAGAGAGAGAGAGAGAGAGAGAGAGAGAGAGAGAGAGAGAGAGAGAGAGAGAGAGAGAGAGAGAGAGAGAGAGAGAGATATGCGTGTGTAGAAAAAAAAAAAAAAAAAAGCAGCTCGATCATAACGCTGTGTCCAATAAATAGTTGAGGTCAGGTTGGTGTGTAGATTTCACGTGACCGTTGTGCCCCTCATCTTGTCGTGCTGTACATCCCTGTTCGACCTTCGTGTAGCGCAGAGGTCGAGGAGACCCAAGGGAGGAGGGTGGAGAGCAATAGGAAGAGGGGGAAAAGAAAAGTTTATGCCACGTTTGAAACTCGCTGGAAAAAAAAAAAAAAAACACTGGAAGGTGGAATGGAAACCTTTTAGAGTACATAAACTTCAGGGAGGGATGGAGGAAGGGTTGGAATGGGAGGGAAAAAAAAATATGGGGTGTTGGGAGATGGTATGAAGATTTGAGGAAGCTTGTAGAGGGCATGAAGAAAGGTTTTGTAAGCTGGAAGAAACTGTGAGGGATGGAGGAAGGTAGTGAAGGGAGAGACAAAGATTGAGGACGTTGGGAGAGGAAGATTTTGGGAACTTAGTATGTGTGTGAAGGAAGGTTGTCAAGAATGAAAGAAATAGGGGAAGGAACTAGAGATGAAGGAGGGAAGGAGTGGAGGGGAAGGAAAGTTGGGGATGTATGGTGAGGGGTGAAAATTTTGGGTGTGTGAAAGATTTTGAAGACTGAAAGAAGTAAGGAAGGGACTTGGAATGAAGGAGGGGAGGAATGGAGGGGAAGGAAATGTTGGGGATGTTGGGAGAGGGGTGAAGATTTGAGGATTTGTGCTGTGCTGAGGGAAAGTTTTGAAGGGTGGAGGAGAGATGGAGAAAGACTGGAAAGGATGGTGGAGGGGTGAAGAGGAATGGTGGAGGGGTGGAGATATATTGAAGTGGTTACTGGAATGGTGGGGGAAGACTGGAAAGAAGAGAGGGACGAAAGAAGAATGATGAATGGAAGGATGGCGAAGCAGTCAAGATGTTGCTGGAATGGTGAAGGAAGACTGGAAAAGAAAGAGGTGAAAGAAGAATGAGTAAGAAACAGAAGGATGAAGGAATATTTAGGAAGTTGATGGATAGAAAGAAAAAAAAAAAAACAAGATATATGAAGTAAAACTGGAAGACTGGATAAATTTGTGAAAATTAAGAGAAGAGTAAAAGAAACAGTAAGCTGGCTGGAGGAGCAATGGAAGACTGGATAAGCTTGTGGGGCCAGTGTGGAAGATTGTGGAAGCCGGGGGGAAGGATTTGAAGTTAGGAGGAAGTGTGGAGAGGGGAGAGAAGAGTCACTGGGGAGATTTGAAATATTTTGAGCGAAGGCATGCAACCTTATTGTCTGGGGAGGAGGGGAGGGCGGGGAAAGGTTGGGGAAGGTTTCCAGTGAATGTGAAGACTGTGGTGCGCTGTCTGTCTGGCTGGCTGGCTGGAATGGCTGGCATGCTTCGGGGACGCTGAGTCAACCTGGCGGGGTATCTATTATTTCATCATCGTTTCTCTGCTTGTTGGGTTTTATATCATAGTTTGTTGCTTTGATATGTAAGGATTTTTTTTTTTTTTCTTTTACGATCTACAGTTTTATTTATTTTTTTATTTCAATGTATTTTCTTTGTTTTTTTTCAAGGGAATCCATACTTTTGACTTGTATTATTTTGTTCTCTTGCGGGGGTAGGGTAATGTCTTTGTGGTGTTTTGTTGTTGTTGTTGTTGTTGTTGAGAATATTTGCTTTTAATCTTGTACTGGTTTGTATTTTCTGGAATTGTTGTTGTTGTTGTTGTTGTTGTTGTTTTTGTTGTTGTTGTTGTTGTTGTTATTGTTGTTGTTGTTGTTGTTGTTGTTGTTGTTGTTGTTGTTGTTGTTGTTATTATTATTATTATTATTATTATTATTATTATTATTATTATTATTATTATTATTATTATTATTATTATACTTTATTTTAATTTTTATTTTTATTTACTTTTTTTTTTAGGAGAGGGATTCCGGTAATTGGTTTTGGGATTGTTTTCTGATTTTTTCTTTTCAACTTTTTTACTTCACAAATTTCTAAGAATGATTAGTTTTGTTTTGAATTTACTACCTGAAATTCTGAATATTAATCAGCGGAAATGCTCGAGAGAGAGAGAGAGAGAGAGAGAGAGAGAGAGAGAGAGAGAGAGAGAGAGAGAGAGAGAGAGAGAGAGAGAGAGAGAGAGAGAGAGACCCAAACAGACAGACGGACAGAGACAGACGCTGAATGACTGGAAGACAGACAGGCGACAAGGAAGCGGACGCAAGGTGGGTGTGAACTAACCCTCTTTGTCACCCCACCAAACCCACAACTCCCACCCCAACCCCCTCCTTGTCACCCCACCAACCCTACACCCAACACCCCACATTCCCTCACTCACCCCACCCCAACCCTCCACACGGTCCACCCTCACATCCCCTCTCCCAGCTCCACGCCCCCGCCCTCCACACCCCACATCCCTTCCCGGACAAGAAAGGCAAAAAAGATGTTGAAATCTTCAAATGGACAAACATGCAGAATGGCAGAAAACTGAGGTGAGAGAATTTAGCGTGGTGCTTTTCTTTCTTTTCTTCTTTTTCTTTTTTTTTTCTCGAATTTCTGCTTTCATTTTTTATATTATTTTATTTTTTTGTTGATATTGTCTTGGCATGTTATAATAAATCGATATGTTTTACTATTTCCTCTCTATTTGTAGTTCTATATATTTTTTTTCATGCAGGCTTATTTTCCAGTTGCATATATTTTTTTCACCCCCTTTGCCTCCATGACTATCTAATTATTTCATCTTCCTTCCAGCTCTCCTAAGACTCATTCCAGTCCTTCCATCTCCCATACATCGGCTTTTTACAGTCCCTCCAGCTCTCCCAGGCCTCTTCCAGTCTTTCCAGCTTCCCTACATCCCTACACTCCCTCCAGGCATTTCATTTCTTCCAGCTCTCCTGCCCCTTCCAGTCTTTCCAGCTCCCATACAATTAGTCTTACATTCTCTCCAGCTCTTCTAAGACTTTTCAAGCTTCCCTACACTCTCTCACACTCCCTCCAGCTCTCCTGCCTTTGCCACGCCCCCCGCAGCTTTCTGAGTTCCCTGTAATGTCCTTCCAACCTCACCACGCCCCCCAGCGGCGCCTCCTCCGAGTCCCCTCTTCACACTTCATTATAAGCAGCCCCGTCCGTTTGCCTTCACGCTGAGTGCCTTTATTCTCCCCTCACCATTTACTTTTACTGCTGCAAGGCCCCTCACGCCCTTCTCTCTCCCCTTCCTCATCACCATCCTTGCCCTGGCTGGTCATTCCCTCACTCTCTCCGGGATGGTAATCTCACAACTTTTATTCCATTTCTTTTTTTAATATAGTTTTCATTCCATTAATATTTTTTTATTCCATTTTCATCTCATTTTTCTTTTTTTATTCCATTTTCATTCCACAATTCTGTTATTTTTCTTTATGCTAGAACTCCTTAATTCTTCTTCCAGTGCTGCTTATTGTTCCTCGTTCCCTCTGTGGAAATCCCTAATCTTTACTTTCTAAAACTTACCAATCTTTCATTCCCTTTTCCAAAGAACTCTCACTAAACATCCTTGTTCCCTTTTTCAGAATCCCTTACCTTCCTGAATCCTTAAAAAAAAAAAAAAAAATCTTTCCTTTAGGCAAAAAGCTCTTTTCTAAACATCTTGAACCGCCATAATCGTTTCATGAAAACTTGAGAATCCATCAGTTCTTTCTTAAGATATCTAAATTCTTCTAATTACTTTTTAAACATCCCCAAAATTTCCTCAATCCTTATAAAAAAAAATATAAGCCTCTCTCTCTCTCTCTCTCTCTCTCTCTCTCTCTCTCTCTCTCTCTCTCTCTCTCTCTCTCTCTCTCTCTCTCTCTCTCTCTCTCTCTCTCTCTCTCTCTCTCTCTCTCTCTCTCTCTCTCTCTCTCTCTCTTTTTTTCTTTACACTGGTCTGTCAATCACTTTTAAGGATTCCAAAGTGTATTCAGTCCATTTGTAAAACTTCTGGACTCCATCATTTCATCTTTTACAACCACGCAAACTCCTCCATTCCTTTGCCAAACCTCCCCACACTCCTTCAGGTCACTTTTTTTTTTTTTATTTCTGCCCTCAGTTTTTAGTTTTTGGATTTCTTTGTGGTTTGTATTGATTTGGTATATTAATAAATCGATATGTATTTTTCCTGTTTTCTTTCTCTATATGTAGTTCTATAAATTGTGTTCATGTCTATTTGCTTTATTAATGTTTTTTTTTTTTACTTTCGTCTGAAATTCTTTCCTAAAAACTAAAAATCCATTATCTTTTCTAAAACATTCAAACTCATTCAGTTATTTTTAAACACCATAAAAAAATCCCTCATTCCTTATCCGAAAAGTCAAAACCTCCCGCTTTTATCTTCTTAAACACTTTGAAATCAATCAATCACTCAGGAACGCAAAATTTCACATTCCTTTTGCAAAACTCCACTCCTTCACTCCATCTTTTAACAACCACATAAACTTCTCCATTTCTCTTCCAGCGCTCCTGCTCTCCCTCAGGTCACTCCAGTAGCAGGTCGAAACTCACCCTCATCTTCCCCAAATATCTCCTTTACCTCCATAAATTGACACCCATTCTTTATCACAGTCCTCCCTTCTCTTTCCCTGTGCCTCTCCTTTCTCATCGCTTCCCTCCCCGTCCTATAACACACGCCTCTCCGTTTTCTGATTTCTTCGCCTATTTTTCTACCATCATCTGAGGAATGGCAGTTTACGGGAACTCCAGGAAGAAATTGACGGTGTCCTTTTTCTTACTTTCCCCCTGAGTGTCTGAATATTGGGGCTGAGAGAGAGTGAGAGGGAGGGATAATCACACTAAGGTCAGAGGAGGACTTGAAAGTGTTCTCTCTCTCTCTCTCTCTCTCTCTCTCTCTCTCTCTCTCTCTCTCTCTCTCTCTCTCTCTCTCTCTCTCTCTCTCTCTCTCTCTACTCTACTCTACTCTACTCTCCACTCTCCTTTTTGAATTTTCCTTTGTTATTTGGGTGAGAGTGAGGAGGAGGCGAAATGAAGAGCGTAAGAACTTAATAAACTTGTTCTCTTTCTACTGTCCTTTATAATTTTTCTTAGGTATTTTGGGTGAGGGTGTGGAGGAGAAGTGAAGAGCATAATAACATGATAAACTGGTCCTCTCTCTACTCTCATTTTGAATTTTTCCTGGTATTTTGTATGATGGTGACGTGGAGGTGAAGTTAATGACACAAGAACATAAGAAAGTAAGAAAATAAAGGAAGGTGCAAGAAGTCATCAGGTTTACGGTGCATGTGTCAGTTTCTTTTTAAAACGTCCCATCCATCATTCCCATTTATAGATTTCTCTAATTTTATCTTAATTAAAGCTCCCTATTGACTCAACACTAACAACCTGATTACTGAGTCTAATTAATTTGTCTACCAAAAGTTAATGGCACTGTCGGTTCTGGAAAGCTTTAAACTTTATCTTATTCTTACTGCATAAAATATAATGTTCTTGCTTTTAATTACTTTTGAAGGTAACGAAGTAAGTTAAAATTCTATTCCTTATTCTCACCTTGAAATAATTAATGTTTTTGC
This sequence comes from Scylla paramamosain, assembly GCF_035594125.1. NCBI lineage: Eukaryota > Metazoa > Arthropoda > Malacostraca > Decapoda > Portunidae > Scylla > Scylla paramamosain. The sequence continues at coordinate 6,280,950 of NC_087176.1, forward strand.
CAAATGAGAGTTATTTGAGTGCAAGAGAAGACACTCAAAAGTTTATTTTTGATTCTCGTCTGGAAGTTATTAATTGTAACTTCATTAAATTTGAGCGTAAGATAAGGAACTTTGAACTTTATTACTTATTCTCACCTCGAATTAATGTTTGTAGCTTTCAATTAACAGTGAGCGTAAGAGAAGAAACATAGAACTGTCATATAATTCTCACCTTGGGGAAAAAATAAAAAAAAAACATTAACATTTCCACCTTTTAAACTGATAATGGGCATAACTGGAGCAAATTAAAATTTTATTCCTTATTCTCAGCTTAATAAAATATTAACACTTTTTATGTCAGCCCTTTCACTGCCACACACTTCCACATCGTCACTCACAACATGTACAGGCCTTCATTTCTCCATCACAGCACCTTCAACAATACTGTGAAGCATAGGAAAACAATATCAACTTTCCATTCTCTTTTGCCTTGCGTGTACAAACAATGCAGCGTTCTGAATGTCGCAAAGGACGAGTACGAGATAGCCTTGGAAAAGCTTGATTAATTATGAATGTAAGAGAAGGAACCTTAAACATTCCTTCTTCTTATCTGGAAATGATTATTATATCCAGGTGAGGTCATGCAGGTAAGGCGAGACAGGTGAACGTGTTAAAAGAGTGACCAGTGTGATAGGAACAGGTAAAGCAGGTCTAATGTATCGTAATTTTTATCCCACTACTTATAACTGAACGTAAGTGGATTAAATCAGTGTATTCTGCTAATTACAAGTAAACACGCAGGTAAAATAGGTAAAGTGGGCTATTATTGAATACACCTGCGTTAATTGAACAGGCGCATGGGTGTATGGCGGCCAGGTGAGGCACACGTGTGATTCACAGGTAGATTGGTGGTAATTATTAATTGGGTCAGTAGTGTTGATAGAGATAAAGTGGCATAAATGCTCTCTCTCTCTCTCTCTCTCTCTCTCTCTCTCTCTCTCTCTCTCTCTCTCTCTCTCTCTCTCTCTCTCTCTCTCTCTCTCTCTCTCTCTCTCTCTCTCTCTCTCTCTCTGTCATGCCCTGTTTTGGAGGAAAATATGAAAATTAACGTTTGGTATTGATTCGGAATATTGAGTTTTGGAGAGAATAATGAGAGAGAGAGAGAGAGAGAGAGAGAGAGAGAGAGAGAGAGAGAGAGAGAGAGAGAGAGAGAGAGAGAGAGAGAATTGTAGTTCATGATTCAATTTAAGAGAGAAAGAGCTTGAATATTCTCTCTCTCTCTCTCTCTCTCTCTCTCTCTCTCTCTCTCTCTCTCTCTCTCTCTCTCTCTCTCTCTCTCTCTCTCTCTCTCTCACAGGTGTGGACAGGTAATTCGCGTCACCTCTATAATTAACAACAGGTTCACCACGACTCACAAATTCTGAATCATAATTAACCAACCAACAAACACACACAATTATTCTCATTTCTCACTCTTTTTTTTTTCTTTTATATTTAACGATGGATTTTTGTTGATATGCGCGTCTTGGAGAGAGAGAGAGAGAGAGAGAGAGAGAGAGAGAGAGAGAGAGAGAGAGAGAGAGAGAGAGAGAGAGAGAGAGAGAGAGAGAGAGCAGGAAGTACTTGGGACTTTGCTCTGAGTGCAGTTCCCTTTGGGCATGACTTTGTGTGCTGAAGGAGGAGGAGGGGGAGAGGGAGGAGGAGGAGAAGGAGGAGGTGGAGGAGGAGGAAGGAAAGAAGGAGGAGGAGAAGGACGAAGGGAGTCAAAGAAAGTAGGAGTGAAAAAAGGTGACCAGAGGAGGAGGAGGAGGAGGAGGAGGAAGAGGCGAGTGAAAAAAAGTAAGAGTGAAGAAAGAATTGACCTGGGAAGTGAATGAAGTGAGAGAGAAAGAGGAAGTGAGAGAAAAGGTGAGAAAAACAGTGAATTGAGAAGTAGGTGGAGGAGGAAGAGTGAGAGTGAGCGAGAGAAAGGAAAAGTGAATAAAGTGAGAACTGATAAAAACAAGAAGAGAAATGAAAAGAGGAAGAATAAGAAGATGGAGGAACAATAGATGGAAAAGGAGAGGAGAAAGAGATTAAAAAAAAAAATGGAGAACTGTGGAAAGTTGGATGGAGGAGAAGAGTGTGAAAGAAGAGTGAGAGAAAGGAATGAAAGAAAGACCTGTTTGTTTGCAAGAGATTCAAGTCTTACAAATAATCATATGAAGCTGTAATAGAACGTACCTCGCATTTATTAAAGGCAAGACAAGGTTAATTCACTCTCACACAAACATACCACATTAAATTGTATCTGTATTTTTATTTAAGGAAGGAAAATAGTCATATTGTATTATAAGAAACATTGTTAGAGTTCCCCTTGCATTTTCAAGACAAGACAAGGTTAATTCATTCTCACATTAACATATCACATTAAATTATAACTGCATTTCTATTTGACGAAGGAAAAAAATTCTGTCTTTATTTTTTACATGACTAAGAAAAGAAATATGCAAGAAATATTACTAGAATTAACTTCTTATATTTAAGGCAAGATTAATTTATTCTCACAGTAATATACCTCTTGAAATTCTCTTTAGATTTTAATTTGACTAAGGAAAGAAACAAGTAGTGTATAGTGTTATGAAAAGCGTTTTTATAGTTTATTTCTCATGCTTAAGCCAAGATTAATTTTTTGTCACACTAACAAACAACATAAAATTCCGCTTAGATTTTCATTTAACTAGGGAAAGGGGGAAAAAAAATGTAGCGTATTGGATTTGTTATTTTATTTGGTCTGCTTTTTCATGATTTAGTTTTTATTTTGTTTAAGTAAAATATCTAAAATAAGAACAGCGCTTTATATTTCCCTTATGAGTGAATTTCGTCGACTTTTTCCAGCTCTTTCTTCAGTTTTGTATATTTTTTTCCTTTTATCTTTTTTTAGGGGTATTTTATTTATTTTTTTTCCGAGCCTGCATTAAAAAGTCACGCTACATACACAAAACAGAAGTGAAAATAAGTTCATAAAAGTATTGAGAAAAATCTTTATCCCTCAAGAGATTAAAACGACTAGCAATTTTTCAGCTTCTGTTTTTCTCCTCTTGTTTTTGTTTTCATAGAGACGACTCGCTGTGTGTGTGTGTGTGTGTGTGTGTGTGTGTGTGTGTGTGTGTGTGTGTGTGTGTGTGTGTGTGTGTGTGTTTATGTATTTGTTGAGTTAAGCTTTTCAGATGTTTATTTTTCTTTATTTGAATTATTTTCTTTTAAGGGCAAAGTAGAATGTTTTTTTTTTATTATCATTGTTTTTTATTGTTGTTTTATTTGTTGTGTTGTATGCGTATTGTGTGTGGGTTTATTTATTTCATTACTGTTGTTTTTTATGCTTATTTGTGTTTGTTTTAGTCAATTTCATTTTTTGGTAGTAAGAAAATTATGTGGGAAATAAATAATGAAAAATAGTAATGTGCAGCAAATAATTATTAATATATATTCTGAGGGAAATAAGGAAAAAAAAAAAAAAACGCAAGAAATCAGAAAATAAAAATGAAATGGAACTAAATATTTAAATATCAGGAAATCCTCAATATTGCATACGAAAAAAAGTAATAACGCGATTGGTATAATTACTGATATAAACTGAAGGAGATTAAATTAAAGAGCTTACGAAATATCAAAATAAAAGAAAAATAATAATGATAATAGGAAATGTCTAACTAAATTGCGATATTGTATAGGAAAGAAAGAAAAAAAAGTGTGTTTGGTATAAATTCTAATATTAACCGAGGGAGATAAAAAAAATAAGTGCAAAAATGAATAAACAAAATAAATAATAAAAAAATATCAAATCCTCATATTGTATAGGAAAGAGAGGGGGGGGGGAGAAAGTAATGCATTTGGTACAATTACTGATATAAAGTGTTGCCAGGGAATAGTAATGCAGTAAGGGTTGCGATGGGAAAGTGTTGGTTTGTAATAAATACTGCAGAGTAACACACGGGGAGAGAGGGGGGAGGGGAAACATCCAGAGTGTGGGAGGTGTTGTGAATGTTGCAGAGAGAGAGAGAGAGAGAGAGAGAGAGAGAGAGAGAGAGAGAGAGAGAGAGAGAGAGAGAGAGAGAGAGAGAGAGAGAGAGAGAGAGAGAGAGATTTAGAGAGAGAGAGAGAGTGAGTGAGTGGGGTGGACAGGGAGTGGAGTGAAAGTTCTTGTTAAATTCTATCAAAATGAGAATAAAGTGTGAAAAATCATCATAGAGAGAGAGAGAGAGAGAGAGAGAGAGAGAGAGAGAGAGAGAGAGAGAGAGAGAGAGAGAGAGAGAGAGAGAGAGACCAACCCGCACAAACAAACAAACACACAAAACAAAGAGACAGAAAATACAGCACAACACAACGTTAACTAAAAACAATATTCATACGTACGTCTGTGTATATGTATGTATGTATGTATGTATGTATGTATGCATGCATGTACTCGTAGTCTGTGTTGAAAATATTCGCAGCGTTTCAAAACAGCACATGATGGACACTGAATTAAATAGAAAACACAACGGAACACAAAAATTTTAAGGGTCATGCACTCTCCCCCGCTCCCTCTCCCTCTCCCTCTCCCTCTCCCTCTCCCTCTCTTTCCACACAGCACGAAGGAAATAGTGCAATGAAAGCAGCGTCGAGTGAACATTACACGAGTAACGAATATACAGATTGTTGGGAAAAATAGTGTGCGATTTTACGGTGTGCTAGAGAGAGAGAGAGAGAGAGAGAGAGAGAGAGAGAGAGAGAGAGAGAGAGAGAGAGAGAGAGAGAGAGAGAGAGAGAGAGAGAGAGAGAGAGAGAACACGTTTAAAACTCTAAATCATAACGCTCATGTAGTTTGTATACGAAAGATTATGAGTGGATTAGTGGGTTTAGAAGAGAGAGAGAGAGAGAGAGAGAGAGAGAGAGAGAGAGAGAGAGAGAGAGAGAGAGAGAGAGAGAGAGAGAGAGAGAGAGAGAGAGAGAGAATTTCATTACTAGATTTGCGAATAAACTCTCATATTTTTCCTTTTCCTTCTTTCATTTCCTGTCTTGATCTCACATTGTCTCTGTTTTTCACGTCCTCAGTGCAGCGAAAGGCCGGAGACACAAAGAGAACACAATGAATACAATAATAAAGTTAACTGTAAAATAGAATATCAAACAGAACATTGTATTGTCTTCATGTCGTTAGGTTCCCCCCAAAAAAAAGGAAAAAAGAAAATAAATAGATCAAGAGAAACATTCTAGTCTTTTAATGTTCCTTATGTTGCCTTAAAAAAATAAATAAATAAAAAAAGCTTAATCAACAGTAACTTTGTATTCTCCTTTCCGATATTCCCGCCAAAACTTCATTAGTTATACTGGAATATTGTATTATGCTTCTTTGTTCCTTAATACTTCAATAGATCAAGAGGAATTTTTTAGCCCTTACGTTCTGATGTCCCCCGCAAAAATATCAATTGATCAACTGTAACAATGTAATATGTGTGTTCTAAAACTTATGTGCTTCTGGAGAAAAATTAAGGTCATTTTATGTTCCTGTGTTCCCCAACCTTTAATACACCAACAAGAACAATTTAATCTCTTTGTTCCACTGTCGTCAGAAAACTTTAATTTATCACCAGTAACATTTTAGTAACTTATGTTCCCCTAATACTTGAATAGGCCAGAGGAACATTGAAGTCTCTTTGTCTCTATGTTCCTCCAAATTTTAGTTCATCAACAAGGACATTGTATTCCATTTTTGTCCGTGTGCCCCCATAAACCTTCAATTAATCAACAGTAACATTCTAAGTCTTTATACTCCCATAATAATTCAATAGATGAAAAGAGAAACATTGCAATCTCCCTAGTGTCCCTGCAAAATTCAGTCCATCAACAGGAACAATAGACGCCTATCAATTCCGAACATTCTCAGTAACACAGTATTCTCTTTCCGTTCCTCTATTCGTAACCTCCTCAGTTCCCAGTCCTCCCTCCCCGGCACCGTCAGCCTCGCCTTCTGCGCCCCGGGGAAAGCAGGAAGTTCGTCAATTAAGTTTCCATTGGCAGGGAGCGACACAGACGTAACCCGGCTCTTCCTCACGTGACGGGGCATCATTCTCTATTCACGATCTTTGGCAACTGGTACTTTGGTCATGGGTTTCTGTGTCTTTGTCTCTGTTTGTCCCTCTCCCTAAATCTACGTACTTGGATAGTGGATCTCTCTGTCTCTCTGTCTCTCTCTTTTTTTCTGTCTCTGTCTCTGTCTCGTTTTCCTTCTGTCTGTCTCTGTGCATCTTTCTCTGTCTTTTTCTGTTTGTCACTCCTCTCTCTCTCTCTCTCTCTCTCTCTCTCTCTCTCTCTCTCTCTCTCTCTCTCTCTCTCTCTCTCTCTCTCTCTCTCTCTCTCTCTCTCTCTCTCTCTCTCTCTGTGTGTGTGTGTGTGTGTGTGTGTGTGTGTGTGTGTGTGTGTGTGTGTGTGTGTGTGTGTGTGTGTTCTCCGCCTCTTTGTCTCTGTCTTTCTGTATGTCTATCTGTCTGTGTCTCTCGGTATCTCATTGTCTCAGTATGTCTCTCTCTCCTCCACTCTTCCTAATCCTAACGTAATATTTCATATACAAAATGACATTAGCTTTTTTATTTTTTTTATTTTAAACGTTCTGAGTTGTCCTGTTTTCTCTCTCTCTCTCTCTCTCTCTCTCTCTCTCTCTCTCTCTCTCTCTCTCTCTCTCTCTCTCTCTCTCTCTCTCTCTCTCTCTCTCTCTCTCTCTCTCTCATGGTTTCTCTCTTGTTTTTCCTCCATCACTTATAATATTTTCTTAAGGTTTCTCTCTCGCTCCCAGCACGATATTTTCAATTTATCTATACTCCTCCCTTCAAAACACCTCCACCTGTTCTCTGGAAGGAAACCTTTTTATATCCTGGTGTTCTCTGAAAATCACCTTAATTATAATCCCGTCTTTTGATATAGCGATAAATATTCCTTTATAAAAAAATACTGGTTGCTATTCATCTGATGACTAAGAGATGGAGAAGAGAGGGGAGCGGGGATGGAGGAAGGCGTAGAGATGAACGATGGATGGAATGAAAGTGGAAGAGATGGAGGAGGTGGATGATGAATGGATGGAGATGTAGAGAAGCATAAGTGATATAGAGAAAGAAATGAGAAAAGAAAAAAAATGAGGAAGGAATAAACAGAAGGAAGGTAGAGGAGGTGGAGAAAACGATGGAAAAACGCAGAATATAAAGGAAGATAGTCGTGGGAAGAATGAAGAGAGAGAGAGAGAGAGAGAGAGAGAGAGAGAGAGAGAGAGAGAGAGAGAGAGAGAGAGAGAGAGAGAGAGAGAGAGAGAGAGAGAGAGAGAGAGAGAGCAGGCATTAGCGGGGAGATCACAACGCGGTAATACTGTAATGTTCTCAGCGTGGACGTTTTCAGGCACCTGGGAAATTGTAGCCATAAAGTGTTGGTGCCTTTGAGTTGCGGCCGCCACGTTCATCAGCACGCGGGTGTGTTGCAGCGTCTCGCCATGCAATACGAATTAATTGAATGGCGGGCGCCTTTTTATGACCCAAATAAAGCTCACCACTCAGCTGCCTGGGCATGGGAAAACACCCGGGAGCATTTTAAAACATTTTTCCACTATTTCTAGAGTGTTATGGAGCATTTGGTACCATGGCAGGGTTAGTGAAGGATTGTGGAGAATTCTAAAACTTTTGGGAGCATCTAGAGACATTAGCGACATTTAAGAAGGAATAGGAAACTAAGAGATTTTGAGAACATTTAGGAACACTGGGGAACAAGAGCATTTGGGAGCATTTTGAATCATTATGAGAATTTTAAGAGCATTTTGAAGCATTTAGGAACACTTGAAATCCTTTAGAAGCATTGGGGGTGTTTAAGAGAACTGGGGATTATTTAGGAACATTTATTATTTAATGTCATTTAGGAACATTGGGGAAGGGAGGAAGCATTTAGAAGCATTGTGAAGTATCTGAGAGCAGTGGGAACATTTTGGAACATTTACGAGCGTTGAGGGACATTTAGGAACATTTAGGAAGGTTTTAGAGCTTAGAGGAGCTTTTCTGAACATCTGGGACATTTTTTAACACTTTGCAGCCTTTAGGAGTGTCAGGCAGCTTTTTAGAGGATTTGGGGACACTGGAAAGCATTTGAGATCATTGAGGGAGTATTTGAAGATATTTGACAGCGTTTCAGATTATTTTGGAGCATTTTGGCGTGTTTCGGAATACTTTGGGAGCATTAGGCAGCATTTAGGAGGCTGTCGCGAAACAGGAATGCAGGGATAATGAGGAGGAGCGAGGCAGCCTCTCAGTTTGGCGGGAAAAGTGCATTTGTTGCCCCAGAGAAAGAGAATTTGTGTTGCGCGAACGTGAAAAAAAAGACACTAGCAAAACACTGAGGTAAACTGTGCCAAATTATTGAGGAGAGAGAGCGAGAGAGAGAGAGAGAGAGAGAGAGAGAGAGAGAGAGAGAGAGAGAGAGAGAGAGAGAGAGAGAGAGAGAGAGAGAGAGAGAGAGAGAGAGAGAGAGAGAGAGAGAGAGAGAGAGAGAGAGAGAGAGAGAGAGAGAGAGAGAGAGAGAATATTGCCACTTCAACACCCTTGCTACTACCAGTGTGTGTGTGTGTGTGTGTGTGTGTGTCCTGCAGATATATCAACTCTCCCTTCACTTCATCAACTACCTCTCTCCCCTCTCTCTCTTCCTTCCCATGTCTTCCCCCTCCTATCTCTTCACCTCTATTCCTCTCCCCCTCTACATCCCATCCCTTCTCCCTGTTCCTCCCCATTCCATCCAACTCATCCCCCTTCTCTCCCATCCCTCTCCCTTCTCCCCTCCTTCCCTTTCCACACCTCCCCACTATTCCTCTGTCCCTCTTCTCTCCCTATTCCTTCCCTTCCCTTCTACCTTCCCTTCCGTTCCCCCTTCCCTTCCCTTCCCTTCCCTTCCCCCTTCCCTTCCCCCTCTCACAAAAACACATACATATATTGCCAAAAAATCATAGAGAATCTCACACCAGCAGTGCCTCCGCCGCGCCGCCGCCAGATATATGTGGCAGGAATTGGATCAGAGCTTTGAAATATGGAGATGCCGGACTGCCCCGCGCCTGGGAGGAGGAGGAAGAAGAGGAGGAGGAGGAGGATGAGGAGGGGGAGGAGGAGGAGGAGGGACTGTGGTGACAACTTTGAAAACGAGGAGGGAAAGAAACAAAAACGTGGCAGAGAAGAAAAAGAAGACTAGAAGGAGGAGGAGGAGGAGGAGGAGGAGGAGGAGGAGGAGGAGGAGGAGGAGGAGGAGGAGGAGGAGGAGGAGGAGGAGGAGGAGGAGGAGGAGGAGGAGGACTGGGCTGACAACTATGAGAACGAGAAGAGGAAGGAAGAGGAGGAAAGTGAAAATATGTAAGATAATAAAAGTGTCACTAGAAAAAGAAGAGGAGGAGGAGGAGGAAGAAGAGGAGGAGAGAGAAGAGGAGAAGGAGGAAGAGCAGATAGAGAGAAAAAAAAAGATGAAGCAAACAAAAAAAAAATATTACACAAAATCTGACAAAAACTAAGATGAAAATAACAAAATTAAGAAAAGAAGAATGCCGAGAAAGAAAAAAAAACTAAGAAAACGAACGAGGAAGTGAGACGAGAACTTGAGAATGATTATGTAAGACGAAGAGGAGGAGGAGGAGGAGGAGAAGAAGAAGAAGGGGGGGACAAGACAGAGAGAAAATTGAGTTGATTAGACCATCTTTTACATTCTCTATATTGAAGTGACAGAAGACGGCGGAAGAATGATTGATAGACGATAAAGAAAGGAAGGGAAATTACTACCATCACACACACACACACACACACACACAGAGAGAGAGAGAGAGAGAGAGAGAGAGAGAGAGAGAGAGAGAGAGAGAGAGAGAGAGAGAGAGAGAGAGAGAGAGAGAGAGAGAGAGAGAGAGAGAGTTCTGGTACTTGAAATATTTACTTTAGTCGTTTGAGAAAGTTGTTGCAAAATAGTCGAACACACACACACACACACACACACACACACACACACACACACACACACACACACACACACACACACACACACACACACACACACACACACACACACACACACACACACACACACACACACGAATAATAATAAAAAAGGAGAAAGGAAAACAATTTGACGATGGAGAAGAAGGAGGAGGAGGAGGAGGAGAAGGAGGAGGAGGAGGAGTTAGAGGAAAGACCAGGAGGAGGTGGAGGAGGAGGAGGAAAAAAAAAGTGACTGGGTATTTTCCTTTACAAGACAAGAATTAATTAAGAGTTTCCAATACCAATAGATACTAGAACACACACACACACACACACACACACACACACACACACACACACACACACACACACACACACACACACACACACACACACACGCTCATATATTCCCCTTGAGTTCTAAGTTGGAGAGGTCCAGGGCAGGTTCAGGGACCATTAAGGGCGATTATCTTCAGCTTAAGGGGAAGGAATCTCGCCTCTCTGGGCTTCTCAATCTATAAAGTTTTCCATTTTCCGCCAAATTTCACTGAACGGGCAACTTTTCGATTAGTGTGTGTGTGTGTGTGTGTGTGTGTGTGTGTGTGTGTGTGTGTGTGTGTGTGTGTGTGTGTGTGTGTGTGTGTGTCTGTCTGTCTGTCTGTCTGTCTGTCTGTCTGTCTATTCATCCTCCCTTGCTGTTTTCTCAAAATATCCTTTTACGTCAAATATTTCTATTTCCAGCTTCCATTTTGGAGAAGACGAAGGGGGAGGAAGGAAAGCAAGAGAAGAGTAGGAGGAGGAGGAGGAGGAGGAGGAGGAGGAGGAGGAGGAGGAAAAAGGAAAAAAGTGAAGGAATGTTACGTTTCTGCTTAATCTTTGTTCAGAATTGAAAGAATATTGAAAATTGATTGGAAACTGAGGCTTAGAGAGAGAGAGAGAGAGAGAGAGAGAGAGAGAGAGAGAGAGAGAGAGAGAGAGAGAGAGAGAGAGAGAGAAATGACGTTAGTTGTTCGGATGTGTAGGAGGAAGCAAGAAAGTTTGTAAAAAGGAGAGAAATAGAGAAGGAGGAGGAAGCTGCGAAGTAATAGTAGTAGCAATAAGAGGAAGAGAAGCAGGAGGAAGGGAGAGAGGAGGAGGGGAAGTAGAAGATACAAGAGGTAAAAGAGAAGAGGGAAAAAAATGGAAGGATGGGAAGAAAAATTCATTACTAGTACAATATCCACTCTCTCTCTCTCTCTCTCTCTCTCTCTCTCTCTCTCTCTCTCTCTCTCTCTCTCTCTCTCTCTCTCTCTCTCTCTCTGGTTAATGCAATTGGGTTTTCTTCGTCTGTATGTTAATGAAGTTGAACAATTTTTCCTATATTACTTTCAAACCTTTAATTTCTTTCATTTAACCTCAAAACGAATGATAGTCAACAAAATTTTTAACTGGAATTATATGGAAATGGTATGAGAGAGAGAGAGAGAGAGAGAGAGAGAGAGAGAGAGAGAGAGAGAGAGAGAGAGAGAGAGAGAGAGAGAGAGAGAGAGAGAGAGAGAGAGAGAGAGAGAGAGAGAGAGGGGGAACGAAATGGCTTCAACCTCAGCATCTCTCTCTCTCTCTCTCTCTCTCTCTCTCTCTCTCTCTCTCTCTCTCTCTCTCTCTCTCTCTCTCTCTCTCTCTCTCTCATGTTCCTCTGTGGTATTTTTTTTTTCACTTTTGTTCCTTTATTTATTTTTTTCTAGTGTAATGGAATCGAGTGATGCTGTTTATGTTTGGGAAAGACGGTAATTGTGTGTGCGTGCGTGCAGTGTGTGTGTGTGTGTGTGTGTGTGTGTGTGTGTGTGTGTGTGTGTGTGTGTGTGTGTGTGTGTGTGTGTGTGTGTGTGTGTGTGTGTGTGTGGAGTGGGCTGACATCTTTAATAAAGGAACTATTATGCTAGGAGGAGCGCTCTCTCTCTCTCTCTCTCTCTCTCTCTCTCTCTCTCTCTCTCTCTCTCTCTCTCTCTCTCTCTCTCTCTCTCTCTCTCTCTCTCTCTCTCCCCCCCATCAGTATTACTTTTTTGCGTAAGAGTTAAAGAAATACTGTTATTACCTCTCTCTCTCTCTCTCTCTCTCTCTCTCTCTCTCTCTCTCTCTCTCTCTCTCTCTCTCTCTCTCTCTCTCTCTCTCTCTCTCTCTCTCTCTCTCTCATTCGTAAGTCACTCTGTTAAGGCTTCCTCACGTCCCACTCGACCCCCCCACCCTTCTCTCTCTTTCTCTCTCTCTCTCTCTCTCTCTCTCTCTCTCTCTCTCTCTCTCTCTCTCTCTCTCTCTCTCTCTCTCTCTCTCTCTCTCTCTCTCTCTCTCTCTCTCTCTCTCTCTCTCTCTCTCTCTCGTGTCCCACTCCATCGCTCTCACTCCCCCCTTCCCTCTCCCTCTCTGTCTTCCTCTCTTCCTCTCACCGTGACACCGTATTGCACAGGTAATGGCCAGGTAGAGCCCACCTATTGCCGGTCATTGGACGAGCAAGGCCAGAAACAGAAACGTGTGTGTGTGTGTGTGTGTGTGTGTGTGTGTGTGTGTGTGTGTGTGTGTGTGTGTGTGTGTGTGTGTGTGTGTGTGTGTTATCTTTAGGGTTGATTTGTTTTTTCGGTGTCTTTTTTTTTTTTTTAGGGGGAGTAGGAAAAGGGGAGGTGTTGGGTTATAGGTGTTTTTTGTTTTGTTTTTGTTTTAGTAATGGTAATGGTAATAATAGGTGTTGTTGTTAGTGTTGTTTTTGTTGTTTTTTGTTGGTTTTGTTTTGTGTTTTTGTTGCTTTGTTGTTGTTGTTGTTGTTGTTGTGGTTGGTGTTCCTGTTGTTGTTTTGTTGGTGTCCTTGCTATTGTTGTTCTTGTTTTTGTTGTTGCTGGTGTTGTTTTGTTGCTGCTGTTGTTGTTGTTGTTGTTGTTGTTTTTGTTATTATTGTTGATGAACTATTGCTACTATATACTACTACTACTACTACTCCTACTACTACTACTACTACTACTACTACTACTACTACTACTACTACTACTACTACTACTACTACTACTACTACTACCACCACTACTATCACTACTACTACTATTGCTGCTGCTACTGCCACCACCACTAAAAACATCACCACCTCAACCACCACCACTACTTCCACCTGCAATTTTCATTAAACTCCACTCAAAAATCATATCCACCAACAACAGCAATTTTCCCACAAAAAATATTGACACAACAAATAAAAACGAACAAACCCAAAGAAAAAAAAATTAAAAGAAAAATCCCATCAACATAAGACCTTAAAACAACATTACTCAGGCAGCCTCGTCCTTTATAACTCCCTTGAATCTGTTATTGCACATTTCCACTATAATGTACAATGCCACACTCATCTATCCTTGAAGGGACGAAGGAAACACCCATACACACACACACACACACACACACACACACACACACACACACACACACACACACACACACACACACACACACACACACACACACACACACACACACACACACACACAGAGAGATACACATTCAAACGTATTCATTATTCACACACACACTCTCAGGCTATTCATTTTGCAATAGAGGTGTTTATTTTTCATCTACACAGCGGAGGGAAGCATGGGTAGGAATCATATGTACTTTCCCTTGAGTCTTGTAAAAGTCACGTGCGTACAGGAGCCATGGGGGAGGTGGGCCGGGGACGATTTGGCAGCCTTAGAGATTCAAGTGAAGATTATGGTTTTTGGAAGGAGGAAATGGGTCTCCAGTCCATTGGGCGTCACAAGGGGAAAATTTTAAGGGGGGTGGAAAGGGAAATGTACGATTAAATTACTTTTTTTGTGTGTTTTGTGGTGTAATTGATGGAAAAGAAAACGATCTAATAAGACCAGACAAAAATTATACGTAAACTTTTTAAAATCATGATAATCTTGTATGAAAGAAACAATTTCAAGGGAGGAAAAGGGAGAATGTTCTATTATTCCTCATAGATTATTCGTTTTTGTGATTTGTGTTATTATCAATGAGGAAGGAAACGATAAACATACATTCAGAGAGAGCAGATAAATAACTGTTAAAAATCAT
>NC_087176.1:6297500-6302500 GCF_035594125.1 Scylla paramamosain
TATTTTATTTCCACTTGCCAATTTCATGTATTAATTTCTTTCGTATTTTTCATGCAAGACCTGCTTATATATTTTAGTGTGTTAATATGCATGTGTGTATAAGTATTAGTCATTTATGTACATGTGCATTCACTCTTACATTAACGGATTGACGTACAAATTAGTTAATCGCATTTCTCGTACATATTCCAGTATATGTTCCCTGCTCTTTCAGTAAAGCACACAATTGATACCTTATATTTCTTTCCCTTGTATTATTATAAGTCCTCTCTTTATTTTAAGAAACCGCCTAATTACAAATTAATTCCCTGTGTTTTGCATACATATGTTCCTGAATCACTCATCTACGCTCCCCGTGGACCGGAATCCATTACATTTCTTCCGTTGCATCATTGCTAGTCTTCTTATTTCCAGAAACCGTCCAAGTTGCAAATTAATCTACGTTCTGTATTTTATGTGTCTGCAGTATGTTCCCTAATCACTCGGATTTAAACACCGTCACTCATTTAAGTACCGCACAGAAATCGAAGCCTTACTTGTACCTTCCCTTGCATCAGCATTAGTCTTCTCCTTACTTTAACAAACCATTAAACCACAAAATTATTCATTTTTATGTATAATATTTTCATTCATTCATTTACGTAACACAGAAAACTAGAAACATCATATATATGCCTTCCCTTGTATCATTAATAGTCTCATTATTGTGAAAAAATCTCGAAGTAGCAAATTATTGTATATTACGTGTACATATTCCCTGCTCACTCAGGTTGTGAGTCATTTACGTGTAGCGCAGAATTAGAAGCCTTGCATATACCTTCCCTCGTATCATTAATAGTCTCCTCCTTATTTTGACAAACCGCCAAATTACCTCATTACTAGTCAGGCGACCTCGACCGCCTCCCAATACATATATTAGTCCCATCACAGCGTAATGACTCTATTTGCAGGGACCGAGTGGACGGAATACATTTGAACTATTTTTCCCTTGTGTGTCTGTTGGTCTGGAAACGCTTCTGCCCCTAAAACACAGGCATAATTAGAGGGAGGGACCTGCTTTGCAATTTCGAAGTTGTTTGGTGATTGGGAGTTTGTGTTTGAGGGAGGGGTTGTGTGTGTGCGGGGTGTGTGTGTGTGTGTGTGTGTGTGTGTGTGTGTGTGTGTGTGTGTGTGTTTGGATATTTATTCATGTATCTCCTTTTTCTATACTGTAGCGTGTGGGTGTGTGTATGTGAGTATGTGTATTGTTTTGTCTCGTTATAGTTTGTCTTGTTCATTGTTTTTTTTTTTCTCATTTTATTTATTTATATATTTTTTTCTTTCATTCTTTAGGTGGATATAATATGTACGTTTGTCTATCTATATTTTTTTCTTGCAAATTTTTTCCGTCTCTGAACTGTTATTGTATGTATCTTTTGTTGTATACTAGAGGAAAATGAAATGTGTGTGTGTGTGTGTGTGTGTGTGTGTGTGTGTGTGTGTGTGTGTGTGTGTGTGTGTGTGTGTGTGTGTGTGTGTGTGTGTGTGTGTGTGTGCATCGTCCTTTATTGATCTTTTCTTTCTTCAGGTGGATATGATGCGTCTGGCTGTTTATTTATCTATATTTTTGTGGCCTTTTCATCACTGGTATTGTTGGTGCTTGTCTGTATGACTGTTTTATTATTCCACATGTTCCCCGCAAACTTCTCTAAAAGTTCGCCAAGTAAACACTGTGATGTAAGCACTCTACCTTTTTACCGCCTCTGTACTCATCCCTAGTACTCTCGTTTCCTCTGTGTTATTTGCCACTCATTCCGTCAGTGTCCCTTCAAGTACCTGCAAAAAATAAGGGTATAGATTAAAGTTTGTTAAATCAGATCTCTTGTTTTATCATAACACGAACCAATGTATTTTTTATTCCCTAACCTCCAAAATCCTCTGTAATACTGTATGTGAATTCTTCTGAGAAATCGCCCAAACTCCTCTGAAAACTCGCCCAAAATTGCACTCAACAAAATCGCAAAAAATGCTCCTTTTATAAAAATAGCCCAAAATTGTCCTGAAAGTCGCCCAAAAGTTCCTCCTTTAAGACCGCCCAAAAACTGACCCCTACAAAATCGGGCAAAAACTATCCTCCACACTAAACTGCCCAAAAATGCCCCCCACCCAACACTAAACCGCCCAAAACCCGCCAAAATATCTACACTTCTACCATTTTTTTCAGCGTCAAAAACTGATCAAACAAGAAAACTCCAAGGACATTCAGCACTCCAGGAAGCAGCAACACAAGTCTTTTACAAGATCTTTTTGCCCTGTCAGTATTTGTGTTACTAATATTTCCTTGCTTCTTTAAAAACGCGTCTTCTATTAATTTCCTAAATAAAAATAATGTACATTGATCCAGGGAAACAACAACACGATAGTCTCTTGTCAGTGTTGATTTTGCTTTTCCAATATTTACACTGATATTTTTTTCCTGATTACCCAGAATTTTTCCCTGCTTCCTTCAAACACGTCTGTCAATTTACCCCCCCCAAAAAAAAAAAAAAAAAAAACATATACAGTAGCACGATGGCGTTTTGTAAGTGTTATTTTCGTTTTATCACTATTTATACTGGTAGTGTTTCCTTATTTACCCAGTATTTTTTCTTACTTCCTTAAAAACGCGTGTCCAGTTAATTTTCCAGGTGAAATATGAAGCACTGATCCAAGAAAACAACAACACAATGGCCTTTTGTAAGAGGCATTTTCGTTTTCTTGCTGTTTACGCTAGTATTCTTTCCCGGATTATCGAGAATTCTTCCGTACTTCCTTCAAACACGCATTTTCCTGATAATTTCGCAAGGGGAAAAAATTTACATCGGTCTAAGGAAACAACAACACGAGGGCATTTTGAAAGGAAAATTTTTGGCTTCTCACTATTTGCACTGGTAGTTTTCTTTGTTTATCCAGAATTTCTTTCTCTGTTTCCTTCAAACTATTAGTCTCCTGTTAATTTCTCATGTAAAAGATATATACAATGATCAAAGGAAACAACAACGCAGTGATCTTTGGTAAGGGTAATTTTTGCATTGCCACTGTTTATATTGGTAGTTTTCCCTGTCTTTTACTGCCTGCCCCAGAATACATCCTTTCCTTGAATTCTCCCTCCTCAAAAACAGCAAACATCGCAGCGTGGAGGCACAAAATACTCGCACACAGACTTTACCAGGAACTAACAACACTGTATCACCAACCTTTCCGATCAACTCAATACGTCCCTCCCTCCCTTCTTCTTTTACTTCTTTCCTTCAGTCTTCTTTCCACTCCTCCCGTTCATCATTTCTCACTTTATCACTTGAACATTTTCTCCATTCTCTTATTCTATACATCCCTCTCTTCCCTCCTTTCTTTCTTCATGTTTCTCCTTCATTCTTCTCTCCATTCCTCACTCGTCCCTGACTTCACCTCTTAGACATTCTCCACCCCTCTCCCTCCTTCCCTCCTTCTCTCCAGTTCCACCTCACTTCTCCTCCAGTTTGTGACCTTTGCGTGTTTACAACCTCCTCCATTCTTGTATAATTCGATAAAATCTTTACTGGACTTACCTGAGGACTCGTCTGGCACAGGTAAGCCTGAAGTGAGGAGTTGAGATGCCTTGAGAATTTTTAACTGTGAATATTTCCTTCGCAAATATAGGTTGTGGTGGTGGTGGTGGTGGTGGTGGTGGTGGATGTATAGTAGAATGAAAGGAATAAGTTATAGTATATATGTATGTTTAGAAAGTAGAGAAAAATGTGGTAGAATAAAGGGAGGAATTAGAGATGCAAGATAGAAAGACCAAATAGAGATAGAAGATATAAGGAAGAAAGACGGAAAGAAAATAGCAGTGGACAAATGAAGAATAAAAAAAATTTAAAAAAATATTGATAATGATGAAAGTAGAATAAATGTATAAATAGTTGATGATAAAGATGCAGTAGAATGAAGTTACAGAAGGTGTATGAAGATGGAACGAAAGGAAGAAGTGTAGAAAGAATGATGAAGGAAAATAGTGAAAAAATAATAATGAAGATAAAGAGAAGAAAGTAGGAGAAAAGATAATGAAACTGAGGGCAAGGACACGCGTTTAGGAAAGGAAATAAGCAAAAAAAGATAAGGTTAAAGGCAGAGGGAAAATTGAAACAAGTAGGAAAGTAATAATGAAAGTAAAGGCATTGTAAGAAAGTAAGAAAAAAATAATGATTAGGGTTTCAGAAAGGAAGAAAGTAAAAATGATAAAAAATAGTAATAATTAAAGTTTAGAAAAAAATAAAGTAAAGAAAATGAAAGAAATAATGAAGATTTAGAAAAAGTAATGATGAGAATTTAAGGAAGAAATAATGAAAAAAAAATTAAAAGTAACAATGAAGGCTTAGAAAAAAGTAAAAAGAAAATGAGAAAAAAATAATAATGAAAGCTTAGAGAAGAAAGTAAAGAAAACGAGAAAGAATAACAATGAAAGATTAAAGAAGAAAGTAGAGAAAACAGGAACAAAATAATGAAAGCTTAGGGAAGAAAGTAAAAAAAAATGAGAAAGAATATTAATGAAAGCTTAGGGGAAAAACGAAAAGAAAATGAGAAAAATTGTAATGAAAGCTTTGAAAAAAATAAAGAAAAAATAATAATGAAAGCTTAGGAAAGAAGGTAGAGAAAATTATAAAAGCTTAGGGAAGAAAGAAAAAAAAACACGGGAAAAAAATTAAATGGGAGAAGATTAATTAGCGGTCAGAAAAGATAACGGCATCCTTTACTTACCTGTGCTAAATTGGTCTTCTTACCTGCCCATGTGAGGAGAGGCCGTGACTTCATCTTTAACCCTTTTACTTTATCTCCCTCATCATCTGCTTTTTCCTTCCTCTCTTTCTTTCTTCTTTTGTCTCCTTTTTTTTTTTATCTACTCCATCATCTTTCTCTTTTATCTCATGTTCTTCTTCCTTTGTCTTTTCACGTTTTCTTCATCATCCATTATCTGAATCATTGTCTTTCCTTTCATTATCTAT